>NC_136797.1:0-202500 GCF_951216825.1 Electrona antarctica
CCTCTGTAAAAAAAAACATTGACCATCAGTCTCTAGTTTGAGATTAGTGGACAAATCTCCAGGAGGGGCGAACTCCACTTGCGACCGCGACGGGTCGCTTCGACGGCTGTCTGAGTCGTCGCAACGAGTGCACATCGTCGCGGGTGCCTGACTCGTCCCGACGGGTCGCCACAGGTGCCCATCGTCTCGACGGGCGCCTGTTTTTGTCGGCGTTTCTGAGTCGTCGCGACGATTGCCCATCGTCTCGACGGGGGCCTGTTTTGTCGCGACGATTGCCCATCGTCTCGACGGGGGCCTGTTTTTGTCGGCGTTTCACCCGTGCGTCGGAGAACGGGCGCTCGTGCTCGCATCTGCCTCTCTCCCTCCTTCCCTCCATCCATCCTATGTGTGTGCTTCCCCCCCCCCCCCCCACCCGACCGCCTCCCCCTGTGGGGTAGGGGGTCGGGTGGGGGTCCCTGCGGACCTTTGGGGGGGGGGGGGGGGGGGGGGGTCCGGGTCCCCTTGGGAATCCCTTTACGCATGCCTTCATTTGTCCCCGTGAATTGCTTCCATTATTTTAATCCAATAACCATATGTTGCATCACATTTTATCGATTGATATAACTTCAATAACCTCCGGAAATAAGGATTTTTTTTGATTCGATTTGAACGTTTAATGGCCTATTGAAAAATTGACAAGTGTTCCTTTTTTTTTTCCTTTTACGCACGAGAGAGAGAGAGAGAGAGAGAGGGGGGGGGGGGGGAGAGAGAGAGCCCTCTATTAATTTCATAATTCCACAGGACCACAAACAAGTTTTTGCACCATTGTATAAAGTATACCACTATAGGCCTACCATACAAACTGTACAAACTGACACTCAATCCATCAAAGGACAGGAAATTAAAAGAAAATGATCTGACCATGTCACGCGCCGGAGCGACGACCACCACCTGCAGTCTCTTTTTTTACATCCATATACCATTATATTTGTGCGTGATTCTTTATATTGTCTATAGCCTACCATTAAACTATATAAATCATTTTCCCAAGCTTACAAAACGGTGAACGCTGCTCTGCACCGCTACAGCAATGGCAAGCTGACTTACCGTATAAAATGCAGCTTGGCCATTTATTTATTTAAGTTCGGGACCAAGGCAGCAAGCTAGCCTATACTTGGCAATTATATTATAAAGCCTTTTCTTTTCTATTGAACAATTGCTCACTCACACCTTTGCAGAGGTAAAACATATATCCGATATTTTTTATCAGAGCTGCATTGATTCATGCGGGGAATAGATTAATATCATCTCACTGTCATCTGTCTGAATGCCATGTGGAGAATGGATTTGTTCTGATCATGGACACGTAGGCATAGGCCTATAGCTATTTAAATTTTCAACCATATACGGCGGGTAGCCTCCTCTTTGTCAGATCTAAGTGCAGGTTCATTTCATGATGTCGTCATATTAAAATGATTCACGGGACATTTGGCACCAAACTTGATTGATCTCATGATGAGATCAATGTAGTAGCCTACAGCCTAGCTATAAGTTCCCCATATTATAATTAATTAAGGTGCACTGGCTTAAAACTATGACTGGCCGAATTGCACGCGCTGATGCAATAATGTGGACTTCTATATTTGTATAGGGCTAATTAGCCCTCGTGACTGCTGTCTGTCTGTCAGACCGGCATGTCTGTGAACCATAGAAATAATCTGTTCTGTCCGGGCCAGGCTCGCCGTTATATTCATTTTCCAATGTGAATTTCACCCAGATTGGACTGTCCACACACACACACCGACAGTGTGACTCAAAGGAGCTCCGTAACAAAACAATTTCAATAGGCCTACTGCAGGCATTACTACACTAAACAACGTTGGATTCGTACAGTGCAGAATGCAGATAAGTGTATGTTCTTATAATAATTGTGAGTTTGTTTTTTAACATGCAGCGCGAGTCCGCGAGAGCCGATCTACAAGCTCACAACGCGTTGCACTGCGAGTAGAAAGCTGTCAAGTGAGCAGCGCAATCGCGCATGCTAGAAATATCCTAATAAATAAATAAAAAGGTGTCGGGCTTGCAGGGGCAGTTTCTGTATGGGACTCTAGGCTAACCTGCCTCTAGAATGCTTGCATTTAGGCATACAAGTGATACTTGGCTTTTATATAAGCTATCATTTTTTTTATGTGCTGACCAATGTTGACACATGCCTACATATTTTATCTGAGGTTTGGGGACTTTTAATTGAGTCAGCATGAAGACTAAAGCCTTCTGAATAAATCTACGCAAGCAGTACACGACCCTCTGAGCTGGCGCAGCTTATAGCGGAGTTTCCGACCAAACAACGTCACCGTCAAGTTCACGTTCAACTTCATGAATTCCCACGTAATGTGGGAATCCACGTAAATGCCTGTCCGCTCACGTTACGTAACGTTATGAGCGTAAACACCGTTGTGAATGAGGACCTATAGGCCTACATAGAAAGCAGTAAATTGAATGAAAGAAAGAATGAATGAATGAATGCATTAATGAATGGATGAGTAATTTATTTCGGTGCTGAATAGTTCAATGGAAAACTTAAACATGTCTGTCTGTCAGCGTGCGCTGACAGACAGACAGACAGACAGACAGACAGACAGACAGACAGACAGACAGACAGACAGAATACGTCGCAATGCGCGGCTTTCGCAAAGAAGCAGATATGAGCTCGTAGATCGGCTGAATGTAAATGCATTGTGATTTCTGTGTTATCTATTGCGTTGGGGGGGGTCTCCCGGGGACCCCCCAGAAGGACGAGCGTGAACACATTCCGTCTGCGTGCGTGCGCTCTCTCTTTCTCTCTCTCCCCCCCCCCCCCCCCTCTCTCTCTCTCTCTCTCTTTCTCTCTCTCTCTCGTGCGTAAAAGGAAAAAAAAAAGGAACACTTGTCTTTTCAATAGGCCATTAAACAAATAATTAATAATAATTAATAATTAAATATTAAATTAAATTAAATAACCATCTGCATACCATTCAATAAATTACTCATCCATTCATTAATGCATTCATTCATTCATTCATTCTTTCATTCAATTTACTGCTTTCTATGTAGGCCTATAGGTCCTCATTCACAACGGCGTTTACGCTCATAACGTTACGTAACGTGAGCGGACAGGCATTTACGTGGATTCCCACATTACGTGGGAATTCATGAAGTTGAACGTGAACTTGACGGTGACGTTGTTTGGTCGGAAACTCCGCTATAAGCTGCGCCAGCTCAGAGGGTCGTGTACTGCTTGCGTAGATTTATTCAGAAGGCTTTAGTCTTCATGCTGACTCAATTAAAAGTCCCCAAACCTCAGATAAAATATGTAGGCATGTGTCAACATTGGTCAGCACATAAAAAAAATGATAGCTTATATAAAAGCCAAGTATCACTTGTATGCCTAAATGCAAGCATTCTAGAGGCAGGTTAGCCTAGAGTCCCATACAGAAACTGCCCCTGCAAGCCCGACACCTTTTTATTTATTTATTAGGATATTTCTAGCATGCGCGATTGCGCTGCTCACTTGACAGCTTTCTACTCGCAGTGCAACGCGTTGTGAGCTTGTAGATCGGCTCTCGCGGACTCGCGCTGCATGTTAAAAAACAAACTCACAATTATTATAAGAACATACACTTATCTGCATTCTGCACTGTACGAATCCAACGTTGTTTAGTGTAGTAATGCCTGCAGTAGGCCTATTGAAATTGTTTTGTTACGGAGCTCCTTTGAGTCACACTGTCGGTGTGTGTGTGTGGACAGTCCAATCTGGGTGAAATTCACATTGGAAAATGAATATAACGGCGAGCCTGGCCCGGACAGAACAGATTATTTCTATGGTTCACAGACATGCCGGTCTGACAGACAGACAGCAGTCACGAGGGCTAATTAGCCCTATACAAATATAGAAGTCCACATTATTGCATCAGCGCGTGCAATTCGGCCAGTCATAGTTTTAAGCCAGTGCACCTTAATTAATTATAATATGGGGAACTTATAGCTAGGCTGTAGGCTACTACATTGATCTCATCATGAGATCAATCAAGTTTGGTGCCAAATGTCCCGTGAATCATTTTAATATGACGACATCATGAAATGAACCTGCACTTAGATCTGACAAAGAGGAGGCTACCCGCCGTGGTTGAAAATTTAAATAGCTATAGGCCTATGCCTACGTGTCCATGATCAGAACAAATCCATTCTCCACATGGCATTCAGACAGATGACAGTGAGATGATATTAATCTATTCCCCGCATGAATCAATGCAGCTCTGATAAAAAATATCGGATATATGTTTTACCTCTGCAAAGGTGTGAGTGAGCAATTGTTCAATAGAAAAGAAAAGGCTTTATAATATAATTGCCAAGTATAGGCTAGCTTGCTGCCTTGGTCCCGAACTTAAATAAATAAATGGCCAAGCTGCATTTTATACGGTAAGTCAGCTTGCCATTGCTGTAGCGGTGCAGAGCAGCGTTCACCGTTTTGTAAGCTTGGGAAAATGATTTATATAGTTTAATGGTAGGCTATAGACAATATAAAGAATCACGCACAAATATAATGGTATATGGATGTAAAAAAAGAGACTGCAGGTGGTGGTCGTCGCTCCGGCGCGTGACATGGTCAGATCATTTTCTTTTAATTTCCTGTCCTTTGATGGATTGAGTGTCAGTTTGTACAGTTTGTATGGTAGGCCTATAGTGGTATACTTTATACAATGGTGCAAAAACTTGTTTGTGGTCCTGTGGAATTATGAAATTAATAGAGGGCTCTCTCTCTCCCCCCCCCCCCCCCTCTCTCTCTCTCTCTCTCTCTCTCTCTCTCTCGTGCGTAAAAGGAAAAAAAAAAGGAACACTTGTCTTTTCAATAGGCCATTAAACGTTCAAATCGAATAAAAAAAAATCCTTATTTCCGGAGGTTATTGAAGTTATATCAATCGATAAAATGTGATGCAACATATGGTTATTGGATTAAAATAATGGAAGCAATTCACGGGGACAAATGAAGGCATGCGTAAAGGGATTCCCAAGGGGACCCGGACCCCCCCCCCCCCCCCCCCCCCCAAAGGTCCGCAGGGACCCCCACCCGACCCCCTACCCCACAGGGGGAGGCGGTCGGGTGGGGGGGGGGGGGGAAGCACACACATAGGATGGATGGAGGGAAGGAGGGAGAGAGGCAGATGCGAGCACGAGCGCCCGTTCTCCGACGCACGGGTGAAACGCCGACAAAAACAGGCCCCCGTCGAGACGATGGGCAATCGTCGCGACAAAACAGGCCCCCGTCGAGACGATGGGCAATCGTCGCGACGACTCAGAAACGCCGACAAAAACAGGCGCCCGTCGAGACGATGGGCACCTGTGGCGACCCGTCGGGACGAGTCAGGCACCCGCGACGATGTGCACTCGTTGCGACGACTCAGACAGCCGTCGAAGCGACCCGTCGCTGTCGCAAGTGGAGTTCGCCCCTCCTGGTTATTTCAGCGTCTTGGCCTGCAGTGCGTCCAGCTCCCAGGGGGACCGTCTGTTCCCGGGTTAGGGTGCGTCTTGGCCTGCAGTGTGTCCAGCTCCCAGGGGGACCGTCTGTTCCCGGGTTAGGGTGCATCTTGGCCTGCAGTGTGTCCAGCTCCCAGGGGGAACCGTCTGTTCCTGGGTTAGGGTGCATCTTGGCCTGCAGTGCGTCCAGCTCCCAGGGGGACCGTCTGTTCCCGGGTTAGGGTGCATCTTGGCCTGCAGTGCGTCCAGCTCCCAGGGGGACCGCCTGTTCCCGGGTTAGGGTGCATCTTGGCCTGCAGTGTGTCCAGCTCCCAGGGGGACCGTCTGTTCCCGGGTTAGGGTGCATCTTGGCCTGCAGTGTGTCCAGCTCCCAGGGGGACCGTCTGTTCCCGGGTTAGGGTGCATCTTGGCCTGCAGTGTGTCCAGCTCCCAGGGGGACCGTCTGTTCCCGGGTTAGGGTGCATCTTGGCCTGCAGTGTGTCCAGCTCCCAGGGGGACCGTCTGTTCCCGGGTTAGGGTGCATCTTGGCCTGCAGTGCGTTCAGCTCCCAGGGGGACCGCCTGTTCCCGGGTTAGGGTGCATCTTGGCCTGCAGTGCGTCCAGCTCCCAGGGGGACCGTCTGTTCCCGGGTTAGGGTGCATCTTGGCCTGCAGTGTGTCCAGCTCCCAGGGGGACCGTCTGTTCCCGGCTTAGGGTGCATCTTGGCCTGCAGTGCGTCCAGCTCCCAGGGGGACCGTCTGTTCCCGGCGCAGAGATGACCCCACACTTCTATGGCCAAGGCACCGTCTGATATGAACTCCAAAAACTCATCTGTCACGTGCACCATGTAGTCCTGCAGAGAGAATCACGTTGCAAAACAGTTCATGAGTTGGAATCAAACAAATCACAATACTGCTACTCAATGTCCGTGCCAGATAACACACTAACTGAAGCCTTTATGGCTCGTACACAGTGCACCATATTTGCTCCGATTTTGCTGTCGGGGATAATTTTTGGCGCTTAAATGAACTGGTTAAATCCTAAATTACAGCCAATGAGACAACTTCACAAGACAGCTGCATGTGCTCACTGCTCACAGCCACTATCTGTCTGTCAGTCTGTCGACTGTATCGATAGATACATGATGATAATATATATAACCTTTATTCCTTGGGTAAATCCCTGTATCGATAGATACATGATGATAATATATATAACCTTTATTCCTTGGGTAAATCCCTGTATCGATAGATACATGATGATAATATATAACCTTTATTCCTTGGGTAAATCGTAAGTTACGTATGTAACTATGGTTCTATGAGTCCCGAATGACCGCCAGAGGCGGTGCTTAAGCACTGAATACGTCCCTTCGCGCATGCGCCGTCGAGTATTTTATACCAACAATGTCAATTTTGACCCCATGATGACCCGGAGTCGTCTATATCTTCCGGCAGTCTACAGGGGTTCAGTCCCTACAGAATCTTCTCGCGAGACCACGAGGATTCTGAGTGACAAGAGTGCTCTGGCGGTCATTCGGGACTCATAGAACCATAGTTACATACGTAACTTACGTTCTATTTCGTCCCTGCTGACCGCCAGAGGCGGTGCTTAAGCACTGAATGACTTATACCAGCAAAGTCACGAGGAATCCTGATCCCAAGCCATAAGGAGTAGAATCGGAGGACTCTCATAAGAGGACCACGTCCAGCGGGTGGGGAGTGGCAACACTCACCCAGTGGAACATAGAAAACTCGCTGTGATGCCCATGAGGCAGCGGCAGATATATTCCAGGGGTACTTCCCTCGGGGCAGCCCATGATGTGGGGACGCTCCCGTTAGAGTGGCACCTCACGCCAAATGGTAGGGTACGGTTACTCGCCCCCTAAGCATGGTTAATGGCATCCACAATAGTGTGGGGCGGGCGCTGTCTGGAGAGAGCGCCACCTTTGAAAGGGCCATCGTCACAACAGAACAGCCATTCTGACCGCCGAATGCATGCGGCAGGTCTAACAAGCGGCTCTCCGGGCCCACATTGGGCGCAATAGTTCCCGCTTGTCAATCCACTCTCCTGGTGGAGGGCAAGACTGTGCTAGCCGTATAGGCTGGTTGAGGTGTGTATGTGACAGCACCCTCAGGAGGAACACTGTGTTCGGCCACAGAGACACTCAGGCCGTCTGAGCTTTGCTCCAGACGCAAGTCACTGACAAACGGGGCGTGCCCCCACTGTGGCTGTGCGATATTGATTCTAGCATATCGACATGATATCTCCCCTACTTATGCTTTTAGAGTAGGAGATCGGCCCTCGTCTAGGAGGGACTGCGGAACTCCAGAAAGGTAGGCAGAGCAGCGCACTAGGTCTTTGCTCTGACCCTCACGTCAGTTGGAAATAGATTCCATCGGTTATCGTACCGTAGTCTGATGGGTGTCATGGCACCTTTGAATTCAGGGTGGCATGCCTGGCTGGTTCCACACAGCTGCTCGGCAGCGGTTCAGGGCTGCCAGCGGTCAAACACACAGTTGGGGGCGTCGAGCATTTGAATGCCATATCCGACCGCCTCCCAGTTGAGGAGGCCTCTGTCGAGGAGACGCCATGGCGTCCTCCGACTGGGTCTGTTCAGCAGAGGAAACCAAGTACTTCTTGGCTGGAGGGGGGCAACCAGAAGTATGGTGTGACCCTCCTAAAGAACTCTCTGAAGCGCTGGTCGTATCAGAGAGGCAGTGGCAAGGCATATGCAGTGCCTCTGGCCAGTGCGCATTTAAAAGGATAGTGCCCTGTGGGCGGTGGCCTACTTAGGGCCATGTGTGTCGGAACGATGCAGGTCGTTCTGTTCATACTGGCTATGTGGCATGAAGGCCTGCGGGCTGACAGCCATTTGTGGCGTTCGGGTTCTATGAAACCATCGGACCGTTGCGTCCTGGCCCGGAGGGCTGGATGTCTCCGTTAGGGAGAACCAGAGAGGTTAGTGAGTCAGCGACTCTAGGGTGAGGAGGTCCACCTCCGCTCTGCCGAGGTAGCCTCTGATTAGTGTTCACCACCATTGGATGGGGTACCGCTCCCCTCATGGAAGCTTTTGATGGGAGAGAGCCTACCATGTAGTCCCGCTCTCCACTTAGATAACTTGCCCATAGGCTGATCAGGCGGGGGGGGGGGGGCTGCCCAAGTCAGAGGGTCCATAGACACCTACGGCAGCCAAGCAAACGTGGCCCCGCCCGATGACTTACATGATACACGGTCGAGGTGTTGCCCGAACGTATGAGAATGTGCTTGCCTCTCAGGTACGGCAGGAAGTGCTGTAGAGCAGAGCATGAACTTCATAACCCTGTTGGGTCCCATCAGTTCAAGACATGTCGACAACAGTCTGTCTTGCGTCACGAGGAAGTATGTAGATCGGACTTCCCTTGGTGTGACTGAGGATCTACGGCCTCTGTTGCGCCCTTGGGCAGGAGGACACATCACTCCTGGTCTGATACTAGGGCTCTCGTCATGTTGCTGATAACGGCCATTTTGACCCCGCCGGAGGGGGGGGGGGGCTGGCGTCAGAAGGCACTGCACAGCCCGGAGAGTCACAGGCAGGTCCCTGCGTGGGACGCCAAGGAACACACTGGCCTAGTGTGGGCCGGCGGTGATACGCGAGCTCAGAGGACAGTGATTTCATCTCTGTTGGAGCTCGTTGGGAGGCTTGATGTGTCATAGGCCTGCATGCTGCAGCCTGGCTTCCCCACCTGGATGGTTCGCTCCCGCGATTCTTGCACAGCTGAACCACCTAGTGCTCCTGGCTCTTCAGGGGGACTACGGAGAGTTGGCCTAGGCTCCTCAGTCAGGCTTGACTGTGAAAGCCCGACTTGGCGGGTGGCACCGGTTCCTCTGGACGGGCCAGTGCACACCAGTCCCAACTAGCCCAGGGCGCGGACGCTACTGGTTGCTAGGTGTTGGCCATATGCTGAAGGAAGAGAGGCTCCTCAGTCAGGCTTGACTGTGAAAGCCCGACTTGGCGATGGGCTAGAGCTAGGATGGACATCAGCCGTCCTCTCTCTGAGGACATGACACCAAATGCCTCCAGTGACGGTGAGGGCTGACCCGCGTCTGAAGAAGGCGCTTGGAGGATCCGACTGCCTACTGTGGTATGACTAACAATTAGCGTTCCACGGCTATGCGCATGAAGGTGCGCATGGAGCCATCTCGGCCAGTGGGTCCTGAGCTGAGAAGTGGGAGGCTGGCTCTGATGCCTGGGAGGCACCGTCTTCTGCATCTTCCTCATAGTCATGGAAGTGCATAGCTTAAGCTGTCGGGGAGAGTACATCGTCCTCGAGTCAGCTGTGGCATCGGAGGGGGAGGCACTCGAACCCTCCGAGGTGCCTAGGTGTTATGTTAGGTGAGCATGGACCTCATGTGGGCCAGCTCCGCAGATAGCTGAGTCCTCTCAGATCTGCTGTGGCCGGCGGTCAGACCTTTTCCTCCTGGCACACGGGGCAGGACCAAGGTCGGCTCACGGCTGAAGGGGAGCTTCACACGAGGTACAAAAGTGGGAGCTCTCCATTGTGGTGGCACCGGTTCCTCTGGACGGGCCAGTGCACACCAGTCACACCAGCTAGCCCAGGGCGCTGGCGCTACTGGTTGCTAGGTGTTGGCCATCTGCTGAAGGAAGGGAGCGTGTACGCTGCCTGTACCAGCAGAGGCTTTAATCTAGATCGGCATAGTGCACACGGTGCACACCAGTCCCAACTAGCCCAGGGCGCGGACGCTACTGGTTGCTAGGTGTTGGCCATATGCTGAAGGAAGAGAGCGTGTACGCTGCCTGTACCAGCAGAGGCTTTAATTTAGATCGGCATAGTGCACACCGGTCCCAACTAGCCCAGGGCGCGGACGCTACTGGTTGCTAGGTGTTGGCCATATGCTGGAGGGAGTGCGTACGCCGTCTGTACCAGCAGAGGCTTTCGAGGTACAAAAGTGGGAGCTCTCCGTTGTGGTGGCACCGGTTCCTCTGGACTGGCCGGTGCACACCAGTCCCAACTAGCCCAGGGCGCGGACGCTACTGGTTGCTAGGTGTTGGCCATATGCTGGGGGGAGGAGGCGCGTACGCTGCCTGTACCAGCAGAGGCTTTAACTTAGATCGGCATATAACTCAAACAACTGAATGCTGCTATACCTGCCGCAGCATGTGAATATGCATTTACGTTTTATGCAAATGCTCATTGTAGCACTTTGAGATTTAACCAGATGTAAAGTGCGTCATAGGAACAGCGCACAAACGCTGCTGTTAGCTAGACTGTGCGACCTGCATGGTCGCGGTGGGGGAGGAGAGCTTGCACGCTACCTGTACCCCCAGCTGAGGCTTACTTATAAATTATGATAATAAAGTAGCCTTCAGTCGAGGCTTGGACGCTGCTATGTAGCGGCTGTAGTGTTTCCTATGCGAACGTTTATCACAGCACTATGACGTTTATCCAAACTCCAAGTGCATTATTATTTATGTTTGCTAGTCCAGAGCGAAACAAAAGACACTTCCAATGCGCTAGTCAAGGCACTACTACGCATTCATGCTGGGAGGAGGGAGCACTAACGCTGCCTACACCAGCCAAAAGTTTGGTTAAATAAACCAACACAAACTGGAGAAAAGGCTACAACCAATAGCTCCACCGATAGGGGCCGCCTGCTGAAGGAAGGGAGCGTGTACGCTGCCTGTATCAGCTGCAGCTAATAAACAGAACAAGCTATACACCAATAGCTGTTAATAAATGCTTGAGCTAACAAACGATTAGTAGCAAGTAACATCAAACTAGAGGCCGTATGCTGGAGGAGCGGAGCGCATACGCTGCCTGCCCTGTACCAGCTGGGCCAATAAACAGTAAGGCAAGCTATACACAGATAGCTGTTATAACAAATAGTATAATAAGCGCTTGGGCTACAACTACGGGTAGCAGCGCCAGTTAGAGACCCAATGCTGGAGACCAGCTGGGCTACTAACAACAAGACAAGCTATAGCCTACACGAATAGCTGTTCATAAACACCTTTAGCTTTAAGCTACTGGTAGCAGCTGTGAGCTACGCTGGCAGCAGCGCCAGATGCCCTGTGATGGGGACCAGCTGGGCTAATAGGCCCCAAAAAGGTACCCAGGGGCACCTGTGGGGAAAAAACAAAGTGTACCCACTGTATGCAAAAAACTGTTAGAGCTTTGAGCTCCAGACATACTGGTAGCAGCATCAGTATCGAGGCCCACTGCTGGGGGCCAGCTGGGTTAATAACCAGACGAGCTATGTACACCAATAGCTGTTAATACTCTTGAGCTACAAACTACTGGTAGCCACATCAATACCCTGGGAGGACGCAGGTAGCTGCTCCTGTACCGGGCTAATAACAACAAGTTGTTATTGTTATTATTAACAACAACAAGAAGACACGCTATACGCGAAAGCAGTTAAGCTTGAGCGCTGCCAATATTATCGGTATATGGCTTTGGCCAGCAAGGCTTGCCAAACAGAAAATGACAGTTAGCCTTAACTAACTTAACTTATATCACAAGTTCTATGCTGACTGCTGAGAGAATGGAGCGCCAGCGCTTGCCATCAACAGCAGGGGCTAACCAAAGCTTGCAAAGTAGCGTGTTTATCAGATGAAGGTAATATGACAGTGTTCTTATCCTTCGGCAAATCTTATAGGCTTATAATAAGCGCTAGCGTTCACAGTCGAGCAAACCTCGTATGCGGAGCAGGGAAGCGGCGCGAACGCAGACTCTACTCACAAGAGGTTATGCCATGATACAAAACATCATATAATTTGAACGTCTGTTAGCGTTCACCGTCAAACAAACCTCGTATGCGGAGCAGGGAGGTGGCGCAAACGCCGCCTTTACTCACAAGAGGTTATGCCATGATACAATACATCATATAATTTGAACGTCTGTTAGCGTTCACCGTCAAACAAACCTCGTATGCGGAGCAGGGAGGTGGCGCAAACGCCGCCTTTACTCACAAGAGGTTATGCCATGATGCAATATATCATATAATTTGAACGTCTGTTTAGCGGGGATAGCACCGCTTTAGACGATAACGTACCTTTTGTCCAGGGAGGTTTGTTCGCCTTCATTACCGGCGAGAGAGATTGGACGCTACCGCGTCCACGCGAATCCAAATAAACCATAGAGGAGTAAAACAAAATCCATAGTCGCAGTTCCTGGAGGGCGAACAGCCGCTACTCCGACCGATGCGGTCACGGAACTACCAGCGACTCGGCAGGCACCATAGGCTACATCTTGCATTGCATAGCAACACATCGCAGCTCGGTGCAAACTTGGTTCTCACAGGCGAGCGAGAAGAAATTAGGGACTGAACCCCTGTAGACTGCCGGAAGATATAGACGACTCCGGGTCATCATGGGGTCAAAATTGACATTGTTGGTATAAAATACTCGACGGCGCATGCGCGAAGGGACGTATTCAGTGCTTAAGCACCGCCTCTGGCGGTCAGCAGGGACGAAATAGAACCCTGTATTGATAGATACATGATGATAATATATATAACCTGTGTGTTAGGGCATCGACACATCGACTTCATTAACACAAGTAGATTCAAATTTGGAGAAGTCGGAAAAAAAAGAAAAGAAAAAAAGAATAATTTGTTTTCCCCATATTATTTTTGCTCTATGTGTGTGTATGTGTACAGAATTCAAACTGTATGATTGGTTATTGCCACGGACAGGAAGTAATTCATTCCCTTTGCATCGGAGTTCAGCCACAGCCTTAATTAACAACCAGCTGTGTTCTCCTTTCATGTGCGCTCTCAGCGTGTCCCACTAATTAACTGGCTGAAGTTGAACGCGCGTACAAGTACAGAAGCGCGCAAACTTTATCCCCCCCACCCCATGCTGACAGTGACTAGCTTTACGTGCGGGACGCATGAATCTCTCCGTCTCCGGTCAGTGCAGGTTGTTTGCATGGCTCAGAAAAGACGAAGCTTGAGGACGTTATGCTTGGAGTTGTTGTCGGAGGAGGAGAAGGAAAGGTTGTTCACGTCGTGAACGTGGAAGGTAATAAGCAGATTCTATTCTGATGATGTGCCAAACTGCTGCTGTCTGCATTAATGTTAATTATACCTATGATGACCTATGTCTTCTATTGTGTTCTGAAGGTACACATGGTATTTTGTATTGTGTTCATATGGCTGGAGCGAGCCGCTGCGCTCAGTGTGCTGTGCCAATTATGCCTCGTCTCAGTTTGTTAGGGTCTCTTTTCTGGTGTATGTGCCAGTGTGGCCGTGTGTGCCTGTTTACTATTAAATGTATATGCTTTGATAATCAGCGCCTTGCCATAGATACAGTGTGTGTAGCCTAGCTGTCTTTTCTAATGGGTGTCTGTGCCATATTGGAGAGGCCACTGTGTGTGCTGTGTGTTTAGTGGCTCTGTTTGACATACTCCGTCACTTGACATGCTCCGTACATGAACGTGCGCACCCCCACCAGTCCCCTCTTAGGGTCCTCCCGGGATCCCCCCCCCCCCCCATCCCCCCACCCCCACCAGTCCCCTCTTAGGGTCCTCCCGGGATCCCCCCTCCCCCCCCCCCCATCCCCCCACCCCCACCAGTCCCCTCTTAGGGTCCTCCCGGGATCCCCCCATCCCCCCCCCCATCCCCCCACCCCCACCAGTCCCCTCTTAGGGTCCTCCCGGGATCCCCCCCCCCCCGCCATCCCCGTCATAAAACGATGCATCGACTCAACTTCGACTTTACTGTCTGACAAGTCGACTGGGAAAAATCTCAACTTGTTAATGCCCTAGTGTGTGTGTGTGTGTGTGTGTGTGTGTGTGTGTGTGTGTGTGTGTGTGTGCTAACTCACTGTTTTAGCTCAGTTATGGTCTTGATGTTGGAGTCTTCTTGGGCTGTCTCTCCACTGTACTGAACCACACCTCTCCTGGACTCGTTAGCAGCAAACTGGAAAAAGAAACAGGAACGGATGAGTGAGTGTTTATGTGCATGCATGCATGTGTGCGCACGTGCGTGTGTATCTGTGTGTGTATCTGTGTGTGTGTGTATCTATATATATATATGTGTGTGTGTGTGTGTGCATGTGTGCACGTGCGCGTGTGTGCGTGCGTGCGTGCGTGCGTGTGTGCAGAGATTAAAATAGGGTGCGTTTTGCGTCCCAAAACGCAGTTTATAGTTATGGGATGCAATACAGTAACAACCTCTGCGTCCACGGGATGCACTACTGTACTCAGCATGTACAGTAATAAGAAAATCGGCCCCATCCGACCTCATCCTACGTTATAAACAGTAAAATCCACGTAGGAATCGTTGTAGAACCACTAGTTTGTCATAAAAACAACACAGGCGTGCGCCGCCATCTTGCTCAGAGACGAGCGCTGAGCGGTGAGCGGAGTGCAGCCTGGAGACCAGAGCCGTTTAGAGAGAGATAGTGACGACAACATACCGTTCAGTGACTCATGAAGCTCCGTGAATAAACAGTGAACGGAGTTGTCGCAACTCTCTCATCTAAACGGCGCTGCCTCCGACATAAAGACAGGGGACATTTTTTGAGCATGACAAGCAACTAGACCTGATTGAATGGGAAACACATCGTGTGTAACAAACGCTGACACTGTTGTATGTTGTGCGTTGTGGACCGGTGTAGGGATGTCGGTAACGGTTAATTTCCCAGCCCTGTAGCCGATGGCATTATCCGGTTAATTAACGGTTGTTGATTTTTTTTATAGACTACCCCAAATGTAATATGCATGTATAGGCTACATAATTAACGTTGGTAGTTGAATGGTATACATTTATTTATGCTCCAAACAAAAATACAATTAATACAAAGAAATTGTTGTAGGCTTAATCATCAATAAGCAACGCATCGCATCTGCACGCATGCACGCATGCATCTGCGCGTACAGGGGTACAGGGGTCCGCCGGTCCTAGTCCAAAACATAAATAAGTCCAGTCCAGATCTGAGCAACGGAGCAACCTATACCTATAAAGCCACTGGCCGCTTGGGCTAAGCCTTTTCTTTTTATTATTAAGGAAGATCAGCATGCATGTCAACGTGTTCTGTTAGTTGACTTTTCGCTGACGAGAAAACCCTCAAACCACAGATAGCACATGGCTAACTCGATAGCCGTAAGCCGTGCCAGTGTGGGGAGACGGATAGGAGGAGGAGGAAGCAACGGCGGCTGTAAACGTTCTCCCTCCAGGCCAATAATGGATTTAATAATGCCAAGTAGGTCTCTGCGTTGATACGGTCGACATGTTATGTTAATCTCGTCTCGCTGTCACTCGCTTTTAGTTTTGACTACCGCAAAGCTAACAGTTAACAGCCTTTGTATTGAGTTTGTGCTTGAAATGTACTGTAATTCTGCAAACTGTTAATAAATTCTTCAATCAATCAATCAAAAGCTACCGTTGTAGCCAACTAGTACAACAGAGAACTTTGCGCCATTGAGGGGGCAGAAAACAGCGCTCAAGCAGCGCTGTTCATGCAGCCTGGAGTGTGACAAGCTGGAGTTTGAAATACAACACGGGCAGCGCAAATAACAGCAATTTTAGGCATGTGTGCAACATGACAACTGTTTTAAAGTATTGCGAGGTGCGAGGCGAGCAGTGACGCACAATGAATTAGGCTTATAATAAAACAGTGATATAGCTGCAGAAGATACAAATAGTAGAGAGGAGCGCATATTAGATTGGTCTTTTATTTAACAATTATTAAACAGCGGCTCTCAATTACCTCTCAATCAAATAAAAAAATATGTAATCCAAACTCCTCTCGTCAATTGTAAACGAACGGTAACATGAATGAAGTCTTCAAGCCTGACACATTAAATCAGAAGTCAGAAATCAAATCAACAGCGCCTGACACAGGCATGCATTACCTCTCCATCAAATAAAGGAATATAATCCAAAGCTGCACAGCACACGTGACACGACGAACGGCATTTTGCTTCTCTCTTCTCTCGTGTAACATTTATAACTGAAATAAAGTCAGAGGCTTTGTGGAAAAAACACCACCCGACCATAACATGAACTCTTATTAAGCGCAACCAATCAAGCCTGACACATGTAGGCATCCCAGGCTCTAGGTTCTATGGAACTAAACAAAAAACTAAAACAAATAGGCAGCGCAGCAGAGCTTGCTGCGAGGCGCACGGATCGCGGACCAAAAGCAGACGCTTTTTGAGCAACTATAAGTGCAATCAGAGCTGCCTGGGAGAAATGCGAGGCCCTGTGCTTTATAATAATTACAAAAATACACATTTGATCACATTTAGAAAAATATTAATAGTATATGAAAGCCTTTTGAAATGTGTATATAAGGTTACTATTGTCATTGCAGGTGCTGCCAAATAAGTAATTAGGCTATAGGCCTATACCTCATGCCAGTCAGTTGCGCAAATATAGGTCAAATCAATTAGCAGAGCGGAGCAGCTTCTCTGCAGCACAATGACCACAGCTCTTCTTAAAGTTTACTTACTTTAATAATATGACATAGTGTTGGATCTCCAGACAAACAAACCTTGGATTATAATTATTGGATTATACTCATTCTTTATTCAAACGAAAGCACGAGGTAAGAAACTATATAATTCTTCACTGTTCAACTTCACAGCACCCAGGCAGGTGTTCTTAATCGCGTCGCATTCCTATATCAAAGTAGCCTATACCACACTAACTTTGTGATCAACCTTCTTAATTTGCTTATTTTATTTGTAAAAAGCAACACTGTATTAACTTATTAAGACATGGCAGTATAATATTGGTGCAAAATGGAAATATGTAATGAGAGAGAGAGAGAGAGAGAGAGAGAGAGGGAGAGAGAGAGGTTCCATTTCAAAGAAAAAAAAGGCATCGCAGGCGCGACTTTGTGAGGCCCCATTCGCACAAAGCGGCTCTGTCTCTGAGAGTGCAATATTATAGTTACCGTAGGTTATATTAGTGCAGAAAAGAGACAATAAATCCAGCTTTGGAGAAGATGCGCGAAGGGGTTGTATAGTAGCATGCGGCAGGGAGTCGGGGATGGATAGAATCCACTTCGCTACAGGTGCCGTGATAACGTGGCACATTATGTTTCCACCACGGTCGTGGACTTCTTTGCATATTTTAAAATGTACCCATGTCACTTTTGACTTATTTTTCTGCGTAGACGGCATGACTGTAGCTGCACTTGTTGACTTCCTCGTTAACACGTGAGGACGGAGCCATGCTTGCGCCTGGCTCGCGGACCAAAATGGGCCGGCTCGCGGACCAAAAGGGGCCGCTTTTTTTAATGACTATTACTATATTTTCTATTTCAAGATCGATTCCCGTGCATATCGATTGAACGTCGATTAATCCATTTTTTGGGGTCAGCCCTACTAAAAAACGATCTAAAATAAAGGGATTTAAGATCAGAACCAGTGCCACCACACACATTAAAATGCCCCCCCAAAAAAGTGCCAAAGCCAACTGCAGGGCATTGGGGCCACAGAAAATATTAGCAAACCCATTTTCTAAACCTAAACCCAAGTCATCTGCTAATGAAGATGATGTGTGCACGGTTTCGGAATGGAGGCCTGTTCCCAAGTAGTTGCACCGTTCACTGTCCGTACTGTTTGTTGTGTCCCTGTGTGTGTGTGTGTGTGTGTGTGTGTGTGTGTGTGTGTGTGTGTGTGTGTGTGTGTGTGTGTGTGTGTGTGTGTGTGAGAGGAGTTGACTGTCAACAGTCAACAGTCAACTCCTCAAAGCGCTTTGAGGAGTTTCCTCACCACTTCTTGGATTGTGTGAGTGTCGACTAACCCACAGCGGGGCTACACACGGACGCGAGCAGCGGACAGCTGAGTTGACAGCTGACAACAGCAAACTCCTCAAAGCGCGCGCCGTTCCGTTCATTCATTCTCGTAGCGCGCGGGCACGTGACGTAGGGTAGTGTTAAAGGTGCAGAGCGCCACAGTGTGTGTGTGTGTGTGTGTGTGTCTGTGCGTGTGTCTGTGTGCGCATGTGTGTGTGCATGTGTGTGTGTACCTGGCCTGTCGGTCTATGCTGGCCACTCGGAGGCTCTCCCAGCGTGAGTTGAGGAAGTTCATCTGCTCCCCGATCTCCTCCTCCTCTGTGAGGTTGCCCTGGGCGTCAGCTGGCAATAAAAAAAGAAAAAAAACTTAAGGAGGTTTTGGGACATTCCGTCTTCCACCTGGGAAACACTCTGGCTGAATTAAAAACACACAAAAAAAATAGCAGACCTACAAGCTCGTAGCGCGGCACCGAGTGCTGCACTACGAGCTTGTAGGTCTGCTATTTTTGAAAAAGTGAAAATGTGGCACAACTCTTTTCAGAGCGAACATTTTTAACTCAAAGCTTTGCTTCTGGGGGGGTCCCTGGAACAACATATTTTCAGATGGGTTCCTTGACATGAAATATGGAGCACCACTGATACAGAAACATAGGTATTTCAGAAAACTGTCAGAATTTAGAAGACATTCTTTAAATTCAGGCCTAAATGGGTTAAGGCCCGCCAAAATACAATTTTGTCAACAAATTCAACTGTAGACGAAAATTGCACTGCAGAATGAAATCAACTAAAATCTTGATATTCAGTAGACTAACACTAAAACATTTTAGATGTCAAAAATATGACACATTTTTTATTCAAAGGACTGACATTTGCTGTCAAAATGAAGACTGGCTTTAAACACATCACTTACACTCCATCTTCAACAGTTTAGTCATTTATCGGTTTAACTAGCGTCGACTGACTTACCGATGGGGTCTCTGCAGAGTCAGACCACGGGGTCAGAGGTCACCGATGGGGTCAGTGCAGACCACGGGGTCAGAGAGGTGGGCAGGTTGACCGCGGTCACTCTGAAGTGGTAGACGGTGAGCGGCAGCAGGCCTGTGACAAAAAATGATGGCGGCCGACCCCCATCTGAAAATATGTTCTTCCAGGGACCCCCCAGAAGCAAAGATATGAGTTAAAAGAATATATATTCAAAGATCTGCGCTCATGATTCTTCAAATGATTTTTCAAAAATAGCAGATCTACAAGCTCAGACAATTATTTGACAACTTTAGTTCAACTTACTTTGTAGACTGTTTAGAAAAATAAAATAAATCTAATCATAATGCTGGCACAAATATGTTGGTCTTAAAGTGTATTTATACCTGCCTGTATACCTGTAAAGAAGAGTAGTGTTTAAGCTGTGTCATGGTCCACTGATTGACAAACACAATATTGCAGTTTTAGGTTGTATATTATATTCAAAGGTTTGAGGCAGCAGAGGCACGTTACTCCATAGCTCTGGTCCATAGCTCTAATGAAATGCAATGCATTAGAGCTATGGACCAGAGCTAAGTCTATCCAAGCCCTTCAGCACGTTGCATAAAACCCGACAGTTAAACTCATTGTAAAGCCACACTGTACCAGTTTATAAACAACCGTATCGGTACTCACTCACAAAGGTTTGTTGTTTAAATCCCCATGCACTGCTCCTTGTGTTCCACTCAGAGTTAGACCTGTAAGGGTCCATTTGGTTCCATGTGTTACACTCTCAGTTACAGACCTGTAAGGGTCCATTTGGTTCCATGTGTTACACTCTCAGAGTTACAGACCTGTAAGGGTCCATTTGGTTCCACATGTGTTACTCTCAGAGTTACAGGGTGCATTTACAGCTACATGAGAATGGCGTCACGTACGTCAGCTGTAGCTCCCTTTGTTGTTTGTTGATGTAATCACTAGCAGGTGTGAAAACAGCTGATGTTCTGAGCTTGAAGATCAGTAGTACAGAGTCACAGAATTCTATAGGTTCACTGACTTCATGTAACACACCGGAAACTAATTAAATAATAACTAATTGTTAATTATAATAATAACAAAATAAACTAAACTAATTGTTCTATTAATAAAATAGATCCATTAATTAATATTTTATTACATTATTTGTTCTGCCTGGTTTAAGAAAATAAACATATTGTCTAGTATTATTTATTGTATAAACTAATAACTAGTTGTTCTATTAGGTTCAAACTAGTTCTATTCATTAATACATTTTAAATGATATTTATTTAAGAAAATAAACACATTGTCTAGTATTATAAATACTTGTTTACATTGAGGTCCATTTGCATCAGAACATTTAATGACAAAACTGGATTTCTAAAGTTTTCAAAGGAGTACAGAGTCATTTCCTGGAGGAAAAGTACCACAGTAACCCTAACCCTAGCTGTGAGGGGAGCTGTCTGTGGTCCTGAAATCATAAACTAGTCTCACAGCATTGAGAGGAGCTGTCTATGGTCCTGAAGTCATAAACTAGTCTTGCAGCAGTGAGGGGAGCTGTCTGTGGTGCTGACAACCAAATCTAGTAGTCCCACAGCCATGGGGGAGCTGTCTGTGGTGCTGAAAGTCATAAACTAGTCCCACAGCCATGGGGGAGCTGTCTCTGGTGCTGAAAGTCATAAACTAGGCCTACAGCAGTAAACAGTCACTATTTTGGGAGGAACAATCACCAAAAATAACACATTCTGATGCGTTGTGAGCTTGTAGATCTGCTATGATGCTTTGTGAGCTTGTAGATCTGCTCAGACGCGTTGTGAGCTTGTAGGTCTGCTATATGTCAAGTACAGTGCAAGTGACACTGATACATTCCAAAGTACTATCAAAATATTCTGAGGCATAGACGCACGCGCACACGCACACACACACACACACACACAGTAACGGGCGGCGGTGGCTCAGGGGTAGAGTGGCTGGATGGCAACCGCAAGGTTGCCTGTTGGAACCCGGGCTCCCCCAGAGTTAGTGTCGAAGTGTCCTTGAGCAGGACACTGAACCCCAAATTGCTCCCGATGTGCTGGCTAGTGCCTTGCATGGTTTCTGCCGCCATCGGTGTATGAATGTGTGTGTGAATGGGTGAATTGATGCACAATCTATGTAAAGCGCCTTGGATAAAGGCGCTATGTAGGGATTATTAGGCAAGATTATGATGTCAATTAGCCAGAAATCAAATGCAACCCCGACTCGCCAGCGAATCGGATACACATTTAATTCCTATCTACTTGCATCTCATTAACGTCCAATTGAAGACGTGAGTCACTTAGCCTGTCAATATACACATAGTTTCCACTCGGAATGAAGCGATTTGAAACTATGTACATACTGTGTATCTTATCATAAAAACGTCTATCTGAAGACGTGAGTTACGAATACCTGGTATGAATAAATACTGTGTTACAGTTCCCCCAATATAAAACAAATCAAATACACACAGACGGAATCAAAGAATAGTCCGGAGATTTGTTTAGATTGTACCAGCAAAATGAGATATTTATTATATCGAAATACTGTTACAACATATTTTCCCCCCCCCCGCCCCCCCCTTTTTTCCCCTCACTGTATATATTTCTTTTCCCTTTTTACCTCCTTTTTGATGAATTCTTTTTTGATGAATTCCTGTTCTGTCTATAGAAGTGTCTATTTGTACGTCTCTAAATGTTTTGATGATTTGAACATGGTGGACCCTGTTGGAAACAAGTGTAATGCTTAATTGGGTCGTCCACTCACAGTTAACAGCCTTTGTATTGAGTTTGTGCTTGAAATGTACTGTAATTCTGCAAACTGTTAATAAATTCTTCAATCAATCAATCAATACTTGTCATATACTCAAATAAAAACATAGCAAGAACGGGCGCGTCAGGGTTAATCCAATTCGGGGCATGAGCCAGAAAGGTTTAACCATGCGCATTGAAAATATACCATTTGGTAGACTGTGGTATAGTTGCTTCTGACTAGTCTGCACATGAGTTGTGCAAAATAGCCAAGGGCAAACGTTATAAAGTCCAGTCTTACTCAAATAACAATTTCAACTATAGGTCCGTTCAGTTTACAAGCACAATGCAAAGATAGTTTTAGGAAGAAGAAAGAGGGAAGAGGCGCGAGGAGAGGCTCTGGTTGGCGTCACTTTCAGATCTAAATGACAAAACTAAGTCAAAAGGGTAGCTAACCCTATCATTAGTTATCATGTCGTTCTGGGAGCCTGAATGTTCTCAAATACATCCTTGACCAACCTTTCTGATGATGAGACCTCAGCGGCGCTCGGAAACTGGATACCAGGGTTAAGTTGACAAAATTAGTTTCCAGCGCGGCACGCGAGTGTAACTTTACTCGTCCTTGTTTAGTTAAAGTATAAAGTATAAAAAAGTCGATCAAATCGTTTCATATGGAAAACCACAAGTTAGCAAACGGGACCGCTCTAAGTCCTGATGTAGTTTCGCGGAGGTGCAGTTCTAAGAGCCCACCGGCTGAGGCAGCCGGCGTCTCGGGGAGAAGAAGCACCAAACTGAGCAACGTGTCTTGGGTGACACACGTTATATTGAAAAAAGGGGTCTCAAACTAAATTAGGCGTTTTCCTTTGTCTAACTCCAAATCCAGTTTTAACCAGTTTTAGTTGGAGTCAACAGAATTGTTTATGCAGCTTTTACGGCACCTATCACTCTCTCCTTATCGCTGAGCCATCTCCTCTTTCAAGCGTTAGTACACAGATGTGTGCGCACACGCGCACACACACACACGCACACACACACACACACACACACACACACACACACACACACACACACACACACACACACACACACACACACACACACACACACACACACACACACACACTCTCCCTTCAGCCTCGCTCACTCATTTTACATGTTCCATAGTTTCCATATGTCAACAGGTAGAAAATGATTATATTGAGAACAAAAACAGGGAGCATGTATTGCTGATTGGAGTATCAGTGGTGCGTGCGTGTGTTGTAATGTAACGAGGTAGGACACCCCATCTTGTGAGAGTTCATCTCTCGGTCAGACCTGGGTCTGACCCTGGGTCGTGTCCTGATAGTCACCTCTCTCTTTCTCTTATTCGGTCTGTGGTCTCTCAAAAAAACCCCTTTGCTGTCAGGTTAATCCAGGGGTGGTTGATTGTTAATTCAGTTTGTAGACAAATGGGCGCATCTGGCACTTTTAGCAAGCCAGTGTAAGGGAGGAATGTTACTCCCTTTCACCTCACCATTGGGGCGTCTCTCTGATCTTACTTGCTCAGAGCGACACCGGTACTTGGGGGGAGGGAATCTGGTCCTCTTCCATTGTTCGGTTCAACTTGCATAATTGTCAATTACAAACCCTCCCAATGTCAGGCTACATATCCCCTCTCTAGGATAAATGAAGAGACAACGTTCGTGGACCTTCGTTTGGCCTAGTTACATATCCTGACCTCCATTCGGGACAAGATGTCAAGTTGAGGCCAATGGGGTGTCTGTCTTGCCCATAGGGCCCCCTTTTCGACAGTGGGGTCGCGTTCCCCTGTAGTGGTGTCAATGTTCGTAGCACTCCCTTGGATGCCCAGGATAGCACCTGTGACACAGGGGAAAGGTAGGAAAGGCAGTGTCTGTACGGTCGTTTCAGGTAGGTGTAGAGTTCTGCTGGGTGCAGAGTAGATTCCATGAGAGAGTGCACAGGCGACAGTGTCTGAATGTCATTCAGGCTTCCCCGAGCACGACATACGCTCCCAGGGGAAACAACACAATGTCAATTCATTCAAAACACTGTCATTCAGGTGGATGCCAGGTTCCGCTAGTCACGGAGCAGCATCCAGGAGAGAGAGAAACAGGAGACAGTGTCTGAAGGTCATTCAGGCTTCCCCGAGCACGACATACGCTCCCAGGGGAAACAAAACAATGTCAATTCATTCAAAACACTGTCATTCAGCTGGGTGTAATGCCCTCCAGGCATGGCGTAGCATTCATGTGGGGAAGAAAGAGCGGACAGGAGACAGTGTCTGTAGTGTCATCCAGGCGGATGCAAGGTTCCGCTAGGCGCGGGGTAACATCCATGTGGTGGAGAGAGAGGCAGGAGGCAGTGTCTGTAATGTCATTCAGGTGGGTGTAAGGCTTCCCCGAGCACGACCATACGCTCCCAGGGGAAACACAACAATGTCAAAACATGTCATTGCTGGCAGGTCAAAGTGTTATTGACCACATCATGCACCCAAAACGACATGGTTTCTCCTAAGTCATTTTACCCTGAGCTCTCTACTCCTATTGATAAAGTTGTACTGGTCTAACCAGGGTGTTAGAGAAGAGAAAAGTGGAACAAGGGCCAGAGTAGAAGAGAGGAAATGTTAAAATAAAAATAAAATTCAAACGATAACAGACTATAAGGAGCAAATGGCTCAACGTCTAGTGGAAATAATTATTTTGTCTGGTAAAAACAAACAAACGAAAAAACTAAGGAGCAATGGCTCACACTCTAATGGTAGAAAACAAAACAGTAACTACATTTTGTGACCACAGGTGGTTTAGCAGGCTAGTGCACCTACAGGTTTGAATTCATTCCGCTAGCGAGGTTGATGTTTGATCATGTCTCACACCGAGTCAGGAAACGGAACAAAAGGTCAACCCTCTATCTTAGGAAGCATTATTCTGCACAGGCACTTTGAGGTCGTTTTTATAATAATAAAACAAGAAAATGTAAACAAAAATTACTAATGGTGTGTGTGTGTTACACATACCAAGTGATCATCCCGTTTCGGTAGGGGAGGAGGTTTCTTACTGTTTCACGGGAAACAGGGTCCTATGTTGCTTAAACTATTTAGGCGAGAAACTCAATAGGCTAGGCACAACACAGCTAAGAGTTCTACAATGTAGAGCAGCCAACAAGGCACAGGGGACCTGTGCCTGCCGGTGAGTTCTCTCGCCTTGGTTTTGGTCTCAGAGTCTGTCAGTTCGGTGATTGTCTGGGGCGTGTGTAATTTGATTTGGTTTCGGTGTACCCATTTTGTCACTGGCTTGCCTTGGCCTTTCCATTTGGGGAGGGACCTATTGTTCATCCCCTCTTGGTGAGCAAAAGTGGAACACCGAACCAAATCCCTTATTTGGAGCTGGTCCTGCGAGGGCCTTTTGCCATAGTGGGCTTTCTTGACCTCCATGCTCTTTGCCAAGTTCTTCTGAGAAGATCTGGCAAATGGTCCAATCCAATCTATCTGCAGATCTGCCCATGGGAACATAATTCCCCTCTCTTGTAAGGGTGTTCTCGGGGTTGGACTTGAAGGTTGGAACTGACAGCACGTCAAACAACCTTTCACATAATGAACCACGTCTTGGTACATTTTGGGCCAATAGGCCATCTGGCACAACTCATTGCAGGTTGCCTCGACACCTCGGTGTACAGCAGTTGGGGAGTTGTGGCCGAAGCTTAATAGTACCCCCCTGTGGTGCTGGGGTATAACTAGACGCGGAGAAGTATATGAATCAACAGCATACACCAACAGACCATTGCTCAGTGACATGTAGTTGTGTTAGGTACTCTGTTGAGTCCCTGTCTGTGTCAGGGATAGGTGTTGGTGTGTCCCCAGCAAGGAGCGCCATCATGTGGGCTAGGGCTGGGTCAGCCGCCTGTAATGACACTAGATCAAAGTCTCTTTTCACAGGGGCCGTCGTCCCATCAGGGGACCGTTGGTCCCGCTGCAGTAACGCAGGGATTTTGCCAATGACCGGAATGGTCAGGCTGGAATCATAGAAGTCAGTGCTTATCAACAAACCCAAGTCTGTTCCTTCGCACAAAGTGACGTCGGTATCCAGCCGGTTGGTCACCAATGGGTCTGTAGACCTTCCTTCCACATCCAAAATGGGTGTGCCTTGGAAAGTCAGACTTTGCCGTAACTGGGCATCTCTCCCCCCTAAAGGAGGAGTCCCCGGTGGGGAATTAGTGCCCTGTAAGCAAGTTATTTCCAGCTGTGCCTCCACGAGGTCACTGTTGGTCTGTTGAAACTGGGTAAACTGCGCCTTGAGGTCGGCGATCTCTTGTTTAGCCCTATTCAACTTACTATCTGTGGTGGCTAGCTTGGTGACAATATCAGTCAAGCGAGCCTGTGTCTTTCGTAACTCAAGTTCATCAGTCAAGTCTTTTATCTGCTGCCGAGACCTGGCAATTGCCTCCACATTAGCTTTGGCTGCTAAGCAATCAAGCTCATGTAACCGGACAAAGTTTGCCAATACATGCCCAGCTAATTTCTCGCGTTCTGCCTCAGTGTAAAGTCTTGATTCAGCATGAGCACTAGCTAAAGTTTGGAGATTTGAAAGGACCGTGTCTGCATCTATTTGACCGACGTTAGGAATGTCAGAGTCTGTCAGACTAAGCATCTTTCTTATAGCTACGCAAGAATCCATGCTCCCTGTTCGTGTAGCTGGCTAACAGCACAGTATGCTTCTAAGCCGCAACAATTCTGTCAACAGACAGCGGTAGGAAACAATGCAACAACCACGCTCCCTCGCTGCCTCTCAGGCAAAAACAGCACTGTGGTCCTCAATTTGGTTTGAGGACAATTGTGCACAAGTGAAAAGGCTATATCGTTTGTGTTATTATTCCTGCCCCTAACCCCCCTTTTTATTAACACCCTTAGTTCCTTTTGCAAGGAAGGAAGGGAGTGAATAAAAATTAAAAAGGGAATAAACACACAAAAAAAAAATTGAATTAAAAATCTCAAACTGTAAATGTCCAAAATTAAAATAATTAATTAAACCCAATCAGTCAATTGCCTGATCAACCCAACCTCAAAGGTTTAATCAACCACACATCCAACCAAACGGAAATAACCAATTAAACCAGCAAGCTAATTGCCTGGTCGATCAAAACCTCAAAAGGTTGTTAGATCCACCACTCATTCAGCCAGAAGGTTATTTCGAGCCTTAAATTTTAAATGCCACCAAGGAATGACTGAATCTCTTGAAATTCACACTCCTAATGACAAAATGGTATTAATTAAGTAAACTCAACAATTTAATTGCCTGGTCAATTAAAACATCAACCACACACTTAAACAGAGTTTATTTTAAAAATCCCAGCGTCCAACGAGAGATCGGAATGAATCATTAAAATAATTAAGTCAATCCCCATCTCAAAATTGGAACTGTAATCTTCAAAACAAACCCATTTGAGCATAACAGGCCAATGAATCGACTGAAATCCTGAAAGATTTTAAAACGATCAGTCAACCAAAGTCCACCTTAAAAATGTAAAGTCAAATGATAATGCCTGAAATAAGCTAGGGCAGGGGTGTGATTAAAACGAATAACAAAAGACCTGTATCCCTTAAACAAAACAAGCTTGATTTTGCACAGAACAAAGGCTATGCAAATTTAAAGAATGCTCCAATTTTGTCCAAGGCACAGGCCGTAAATAGCAGAAACGTTTCACTTATGTACCACAAAATCAATTATCCACAACCGAATTTGCCTGAAATGAGCGTAAAAGAGGGTTTACGTGAGTTACCACAACACCACGCTATATGTTTACAAACACAAGCAAACAACGCAAAATGTCCCCACAGCAGTGAGGTAATTAATGAGCTACCAGTATATGCGCACTTAATGAGTGTATTTTGACACGCAAAATAACGTCCCCACCAAGTGCAAAGATTAAGAGGTGTTAATCTTCGTCAAGCAGCAAAACACGACCATGCATGTGCCCTCTTACAGCTCACATAGTGAAGCTAATGTTATGACACGTGTGACACCAGCGACGGCCACTAGATGGGGCGGCACGCCTTACTTGTATCACAACAACGTGTCAGTAGGCTGGACACCAAGTGTCACGGCCTGAGACCCCCACCTCTCAGGGCGGAGTTCAGATGGGGAAAATCAAGATGGCGATTTTGCAATCTGGCTGGAAGCAGCGTCCCACAAGTACAGCGGAAACGCCCCACGTCACCAATTTCCAAAATGGCGACCTCGCAAAGTCGCAAAACACAATGGCCAGAGTCCCCCGAACATTAGATGGTTTCACACTGTCTTTTGACCAACGTCACACCAAGTATAACGCTGCCTGAACCGTATGGGCCCCGTAAAAGCAATCAAGCCAACGACCAGACAGTATAGATCTGTTTACTCTCCTGATTTAAAAACTCGATACCTCAAAAAGCGGCACACTAATGGAGACATTTAAGTCTAAATTCATACTAAACCAATGGTCTTTCTGTAATCCCGTGAGCCGTTTTATAGTAAAGAGAGAATTCTCAGGTTCCACTTGACAATAGCGCAAAATACACGCTATACGAATCTAATCGCTTAGTCAAGTGGCAAACATTCGTTGCTGAAATGACCCATGAATAGCTTACATTATGGGTACAGTGCAACTGGGCGTTAGGAAACAGAATCTCTTAAACGATAGCCCACTTTTTATTAATTACGCTCCAGTAAATAGTAATCCCGTTTCTGCAGAAACCTGGGACCTAAATGTCGGAGGATATTCAAACGTAATGTTCTAGGTTCCAGCCACGGTCACAGCGTGAGACGCGGATCAAACCATTTACTCTAAAAACAACTCTAAAAAAAACAACCTCGATTCCAATTACATGTACATTAATTTCTCTCACATCGAAGGGTCTTATATAACACAGTAAACCAGTTCCGTTAACGGGACACCATTATGTAGGGATTATTAGGCAAGATTATGATGTCAATTAGCCAGAAATCAAATGCAACCCCGACTCGCCAGCGAATCGGATACACATTTAATTCCTATCTACTTGCATCTCATTAACGTCCAATTGAAGACGTGAGTCACTTAGCCTGTCAATATACACATAGTTTCCACTCGGAATGAAGCGATTTGAAACTATGTACATACTGTGTATCTTATCATAAAAACGTCTATCTGAAGACGTGAGTTACGAATACCTGGTATGAATAAATACTGTGTTACAGTTCCCCCAATATAAAACAAATCAAATACACACAGACGGAATCAAAGAATAGTCCGGAGATTTGTTTAGATTGTACCAGCAAAATGAGATATTTATTATATCGAAATACTGTTACAACATACTTGTCATATACTCAAATAAAAACATAGCAAGAACGGGCTATGTTGTAAGGGAGGAAGGGAGGAATGTTACTCCCTTTCACCTCACCATTGGGGCGTCTCTCTGATCTTACTTGCTCAGAGCGACACCGGTACTTGGGGGGAGGGAATCTGGTCCTCTTCCATTGTTCGGTTCAACTTGCATAATTGTCAATTACAAACCCTCCCAATGTCAGGCTACAGCTATATAAATGCACCATTTACCATTTACGATAACAATAAAAGTATAGTTGCACCGCTCACTGTTCACTGTACGAGTGCGATTTATTTTCCTGTTTTCAGGCCTAAAATCATGGTAACCAACCGACCGACCGACCGACCGACCGTCCGTCCGTCCGTGTGTGTGTGTGTGTGTGTGTGTGTGTGTGTGTGTGTGTGTGTGTACCTGGCCTGTCAGTCTATGCTGGCCACTCGGAGGCTTTCCCAGCCTCTCCCTCTGTGAGGTTGCCCTGGGCCATCAGCTGAGGTTGCCCTGAGAGAGAGAGAGAGAGAGAGAGAGAGAGAGAGAGGGACAAACAGCAGGGAGAAACCACAAAGGGTTAATCTGGCCTGTGAAGGGTTAGTCGGAAGTGGTCCGGATAAGTAGGAAGAGTTATTTAACAAATAGAGCCTAATGCAGCAGCAGTGAGGGGAGCTGTCTGTGGTCCTGAAGTCATAATCTAGTCTCACAGCTGTGAGGGGAGCTGTCTGTGGTCCTGAAATCATAAACTAGTCTCACAGCATTGAGGGGAGCTGTCTATGGTCCTGAAGTCATAAACTAGTCTCGCAGCAGTGAGGGGAGCTGTCTGTGGTGCTGACAACCATAATCTAGTAGTCCCACAGCCATGGGGGAGCTGTCTGTGGTGCTGAAAGTCATAAACTAGTCCCACAGCCATGGGGGAGCTGTCTCTGGTGCTGAAAGTCATAAACTAGGCCTACAGCAGTAAACAGTCACTATTTTGGGAGGAACAATCACCAAAAATAACACATTCTGATGCGTTGTGAGCTTGTAGATCTGCTATGATGCTTTGTGAGCTTGTAGATCTGCTCAGACGTGTTGTGAGCTTGTAGGTCTGCTATATGTCAAGTACAGTGCAAGTGACACTGATACATTCCAAAGTACTATCAAAATATTCTGAGGCATAGACGCACGCACACGCACACGCACACACACACACACACACACACACACACACACACACACACACACACACACACACACACAGTAACGGGCGGCGGTGGCTCAGGGGTAGAGTGGCTGGATGGCAACCCGGGCTCCCCCAGTGTGTCGAAGTGTCCTTGAGCAGGACACTGAACCCCAAATTGCTCCCGATGTGCTGGCTAGTGCCTTGCATGGTTTCCGTCCGTCCGTCCGTCCGTCCGTCCGTCCGCCCGTCCGTCCGTCCGTCCGTCCGCGTGTGTGTGTGTGTACCTGGCCTGTCAGTCTATGCTGGCCACTCGGAGGCTTTCCCAGCCTCTCCCTCCTCCTCTGTGAGGTTGCCCTGGGCCATCAGCTGAGGTTGCCCTGGGCCATCAGCTGAGGTTGCCCTGGGCCATCAACTGAGGTTGCCCTGGACTTGTGCAGCACTAGTTGGCTGTCCATGTTTAAGTCAATCACTCTGTGTACGTACGTACGTACGTGCGTGCGTGCGTGCGTACGTGCGTGCGTGCGTGCGTGCGTGCGTGCGTGCGTGCGTGCGTGCGTGCGTGCGTGCGTGCGTGTGTGCGTGCGTGCGTGCAAAATAGCATCACTGTGTTGCATTGGGGAGGTGGGATAAATGATGTAACCTGTCAGGATGAAGTCATTGTTTGCCTGGTACCCAAACTAGTGAAAACAGCAGATCTACAAGCTCACAAAACGTCACTTTTTTCAGTTTTTAGTCACCTGAAATGTTTGTGTGTCGAGTCGACTAAATGTCATGAGATTATTAGTCTGTTAGTTGATTTGGTTGAATAAAATTTATTTTGGCAGACCTTGGTGGCGTCGTAATGGCTGATTTTACGCTTGCTGAAAATAGCCGATCTACAAGCTTGCAGATCGGCTATTTTCACCATGCGACCAAATACATTCTAATAGATCTATTCTCCACCAGTCCCTCCATAACATTTCAGTCTTGTTTTAATTGGTTGATGAAATTGCCAACATATTATAGTCCAAATACTGTACTTAACCCCATTTTGACCTGGGAACGATTCTACAAATGCCTTCTAAATCCTGACAGTTTTCTGAAAAACCCCATGTTTCCATGCCAGTGGTTCTCAAACTATTTAATGTCAAGGACCCCTAGAATTATATGTAATTGGCCGCCGACCCCCATCTGAAAATATGTTGTCCCAGGGACCCCCCAGATGCAAAGATTTGAGCCAAAAACGAACGCTCTGAAAGAATATATATTCAAACATTCGGGCTATATTTTCACGATTAAAAAAAAATAGCAGACCTACAAGCTCGTAGCACGGCAGTCGGTGCCGCACTATGAGCTTGTAGATCTGCTATTTTTCAATAGCTAAAGTATAACATAATGCTTCAAAATGGGTTAAGTACAATTTGGAGGTATTGTTTGTACTTTACTTGAATACTTTTGTCGTATCTGATGGAACCACATTTCATTAATATAGCATAAAATATCTGTTTTAAACTAAAAGTGTTACTCTCGTCTCTCCTCATGAGTGAGAGCAGGCTACAGGACGTGTTTGGGTAGACATTTAGGCACCATGATGATCACAGCTGGCACTCTATGCTAAATAGCTATAGGTCTACTTTGATCTAGCAGCATCTAGAGAGAGGTCTCCTGTTGTTCTTAGCTGTGACCACACCTAGTGACCTGGGACCATTTGGTGACTGTCTGTTTCAAATGTGTATTGGGCTTGTATAAAATCAACTGAAATATCTGTCTGTGGGGTAGTGTGTCCTGCCGTCAGGCTGGGATGCATGGCTCCGGCCATGAAGCTGTTTTGTACTCTATGCAATAAATCTGGACTCCGAAACCTTCATTCATTTGCCTGTCTGCCTCCGCGTTTATTCTGAGTACTTTTGCCTTTTTTTTTAGTAGTTTGTTTATGAGCTATAGGGAGAGAAAAGCGGTCTCTGTTTGGTTCAGATACTTCACTTTCACTGCTACTCCGCTACACCTCTGGGCCAATTTTATTTGCTTTTACTCCACTACAATAATTTGAAAACTTTAGTTACTTTGGAAATCTTCATTTTGATTAGACTCACTTAACCGAATACATGCCACCACCAGATGGCTCCACTCAGGAGCCAGTGCCATCTTAAAGCAGAAAAGTAAACTCTTTAGACAGCTGTGAACTTGTTGGTTGAACTGGAAGTGAGTGTGTGATGACTCATAAGCCAAATTCCAATACCCAAAATCTCGGCCACTCGCTCACTCCCACTCGATCACTCGGGGTCATTCCAGCTTGACCCGGAAATGGTTAACGTTCCGATTGTTAAAGTGCTCCATCGAGGAGGAGAGTGGAGTCGAGTGGAGGAGCCGAGTGGGCTCTCCGAGACCGCATAGAGCGAGTGTACATCAGGTGCAGGCTCGGTGGGGTATGTTGTCTCCTCGCTGCGGATTTCCGCATCACGTGTACATGTTTTTTTCCTTCTCCAGTGACATAAGTCCGCCTCCTCCACATGTGGCACAGAAAACACTGCTTGAAACCCGATACTATGCACCCCCCCATCCACTAGCTGCCGGCCGCTGCGGCTGATGAGACGCTGTCGCTGACCCAACACACACATGCACACACACGTTAAACTAAAAAGGTTTGCTGTTTGTTGAAGAGACACATTTTCGCTGAATTAATAGAGCTTCAGAATGATACAGTAGCCTATAGCCTATGTGAAAGTGAAAGGACCACAACAAGCCACTGGCTTTATTGCGTTGTGTGATATAAGCATAATAAAAGTAGGCTATATTGTGCGCACCTCAAAAGCTATAGTTAATTTCTCTCTGTGCATGCCTGAATGCACAGACTGCTATGAATGACGGTGACAAAAATGTATTTATTTATATGTGGACTGAACTGAACTGAATATGTAAGTCAGAGAGACTACCTATAATTCCTGTTATAGTGTCCGTTATTTGCAAAGACCGTCGGAGGAGGGACTGTCCGAGGAGGGGGGTTATTTATACGAGCAAAAAGGAACGCGGGCTGCGGGCAGGTCAGGAATTCCCTTCACATTCACAATCATATAATATAAAAGTGTGCGCATCCTGGCGCTTATTCACTATTTCAGGAATAAATAGCCTTGTTGCACATGTTACCAATACATACACATTGGCCTCGGTTACATGCACAAAAATGAATTGTCTATAGTGTAGACTGTATGGCTCTGGGTTCAGAGTTCCAGTGATCCAGCTGTGTGACACTGTATTGTTCCACCACTTTTGCGTTGGTAATGTAAACGTATGTTTTCCCATGCCAATAAAGCCCTTTGAATTGAATTGAATTGATTCACGTCATAAGTGATCGCGGAATGTGCCGTCGCTTTGAAATGACAGTGGAGTACATTCCGATTCTAGAGGCAAATCCACTCCACCACTCTGTCCTCGCATCGAATCCTCTCCTCCTCCACTCCTCCTCGCTGGGGGCGGAGCCGAGGAGCGAGTGGAGGACGCGAGGGGAGTGAGCGAGTGTGAAAGTTGCGGTATTGGAATTTGGCTATAGTCATCCACCCATAGTCCAGGCCATCATCTGTCAATGTAAACATTACTTTTCCACTTGCGAGGTCAGATTAAAGTTGTATTAACACTTACAGCGCTAGCATTTATTGAAAAATTAGGATCTAATTCATCCCAGCATTTTTTCGCATTTGAGCTCTTATTTTGAAAAGCCACATGTCCAGTCTACCGGAAGTAGGATTATCCCAGAAAGCTGAACGGAGCATGGACAGGACTTGTTTACAATATGAATCCAAACCGGGGCACTGGAACGCTCCACATCGTCGGCTCTGTGCCGTCAAAGAAAGGCTGTTTTGACCAAAATTCCATCTGGGACAAGGAATAGGAGATACAGGCGATTGAAAGAAACAGATAGAATGGATTATTATGGTGACGACGATCCAGTGCTGTGACAACAACATAGCTAGCTAACCGGCTAACGTAAGCAGCATTAAGGCTTGATCGATCGAATGCACTATAAAAGCGCCATTGCCATTAATCAATGCTATGCTAAAAACTGCTAACGGACGGAAAATAAAATACAATTCATTCTGGATGAATAGACATTAAAGAAACCCGAGATTTCTCGGCTTGGCAAAGGAGGGTTTAAGCAATAAACCTTGGAAATCGTGGGTTTGGCATAGATTTGTGTTAAGGTAGGCTATACATGTACAGCACATGTATACCTAAGACTTATACAATAGGCAGAGATCTCACATAGGTAGGCTATACATGTACAACACATGTATACCTAAGACTTATACAATAGGCAGAGATCTCACATAGGTAGGCTATACATGTACAACACATGCAACCTAAGACTTATACAATAGGCAGAGATCTCACATAGGTAGGCTATACATGTACAACACATGCAACCTAAGACTTATACAATAGGCAGAGATCTCACATAGGTAGGCTATACATGTACAACACATGCAACCTAAGACTTATACAATAGGCAGAGATCTCACATAGGTAGGCTATACATGTACAACACATGCAACCTAAGACTTATACAATAGGCAGAGATCTCACATAGGTAGGCTATACATGTACAACACATGTATACCTAAGACTTATACAATAGGCAGAGATAACGCATAAGCCCCTTTGGCTTCTTTCCACTTCCTGGCACTTTCTACCTTTTCATTGTATTTCGTATTGTATTTAAACGGTGCAAATCAAATCAAACCAATGCGATGCATCCCTGATGTAACCGTGAACATGTTCACATGGCCCATAACCCATACACCAAAACAAAACAAACAGCAGACTGCCTTTTAGAAATATGACACCCATGCAAAAGGCTGTGTTATGATTGTCATCTCCAACTAATTCATAAAAAGCATTTATAATTAGACGCACACACACATCTAGTAGAGGCCTTGACGTGGCAGGGAGGGAGCTCTGCCCAGCCCAGAAAAAGAAAATAGCATGCTAAAGGCACCAGACTCTGGGAGGTGTGATCGTGGTGGCCGGCTGGGCAGGTCAACTCTCACTCCAGGAATAGCTCAGAAGTGCAAAAACACATCCGGGTGAGGCTGGTTCAACACGTCACAGTGATGAGAAGTGCAGTTGCTTCAGAGAAACAGGTACAGGGCTAAAAGTAGGTGCTAGAGTTAATAACAAAAACTAAAAAGATAATTTGTGCTGCTATATAAAGTGAAGTCTCACATATCATGTGCCATCAACCTAAAACGTTGAATTCAGAGGAGTGTACTCCAAGTGCTGTGGGCTTGGAACAACTTTGTTTTAACCTTCATGCAACCATCAGTGAAAGGAGCCACCCAACTTACCATTTAACACTTCAGCACTTTATAGTGCTGAAGTGGTAAATGTATGTTTTGCAATATTAATCAAAATCTACAAAGTAAATGTGTGTGCGTGCGTGCGTGCGTGCGTGCGTGCGTGCGTGCGTGTCATTTGACAATTCATGTTTGATGAATTTGTATTGTATAGTCAGTGTGTTGACCTTTGATGCATTACTGGTCTTTTATCAATTATTATTTTAGTCATTTATTGAGTTGCACAGTGCATTCTTTTCTCAATCTACCCCAAAGCCGATCTACAAACTCAAAAGGTGTCACATTGAGACGGCTTGTGATGTTGTAGATCTGCTATTTTTGGCAACTGTTCCCCCCAGAATAGGGATGCTAGAACTTAACACACTTGAACTTAGTTGTGGAAGTAGCAGGGGGTGACGACGCCACTGCAACAACAGCCATTCTCAACATGCGGTGAGAGGTGTGTGTGTGTGTGTGTGTGTGTGTGTGTGTGTGTGTGTGTGTGTGTGTGTGTGTGTGTGTGTGTGTGTGTGTGTGCGCGCGCTCGTCTGCGTGTGTGTGTGTGTGTGTGCGTACATACATTCACAATCATATAGCTACATAATGATAGTAATGCCACTTATCACTGTCGAACTATACATTCTTATTTTGTATTAAACAATATAAATATATAGTCTCATTCATGGTCTAAACTACACTTTAGAAACAAGACCAAATAAACTACTACACTTTAGAAACAAGACCAAATAAATAACTACACTTTAGAAACAAGACCAAATAAACTACTACACTTTAGAAACTCGACCAAATAAACTACTACACTTTAGAAACAAGATCAAATGAACACTACACTTTAGAAACAAGACCAAACTAGAAAAAGTGCCCCTCGGGACACAGGTCAGCCTTCTGGTGGCGCTATAACAGGTCAATGTGAAAAGGGTGGGATATATTCCTCAGTCTAGTATGAAAGTGCTTGTAAGATTTCACGTAAATTGCACGCTGCGTTCATGATTTGAGGCTTTTTGTTCAAAACGGGCCAGTCCTGCAAACTTTGAAAGCCAATGTTAGCCAATAAGGATGGAATATGAAATATCAGACAGATCCGGCTTGAAAGAGAGAGAGAGAGCATGTGTGTGTGTGTGTGTGTGTGTGTGTGTGTGTGTGTGTGTGTGTTCAACAGAAACACCTTGAAGACCCTAACAGGAGCCCTCGTACAAGGTTTCTTCGACTATGCATGCACCTCTTGGTACCACAGCACCTCAAAGGCCCTTAACACTAGCGCGTCGGAGCGGTCAGGCTGACCGATTTTGAAATTTTGAAGTGGATTTTCTTTGCCCATGAAGTCCTGAGAAAGTTCCCCTTGCATGACTTTTTCTAAATGTTCGATTCAAACCATCTCTGTTTCTTTTTTTCATCTGAAACGTTTTGGAAATATGATTTTAGACATAATTCTACTAAAATGTCTGCTTTTTTTCGGTCCGTGGGACCGCTCTATAGACTCCTCACCCTTTCTCCCCCACAAGCAGTGCTGTTCATACCTCCCTCCCGGCTGGAGACGGGCATTGTTCAAGCTAATGTGTCATTTGCATTCCAACTACTTTCACATGTAGGCAAACTTACATTACAAACTTACATAAACTAAATGTTGTTTTAGATGTTATATTTGTTATATGCGGTTTGCAGAAATAACGATGTCTGACTTTATTTCTCGAAACGGAAAAATAAATATGGTGTGTGTGGTATTGTTTCCACCAAGCGCATAGCTCAATAGATATAAATACATGTTGACTATACACGCCATCTTTAGCATAATTATGTTGGAATAATAAAGTTTATAGCATTGTGACTATGTCGCGCATATTCATTTCATAGATCAGCGCATCAAAAATATGGTGAAATATGGTGTGTTGACTGACTGGCGTATTGTTTCCACCTATCTATTGAGCATAGCTAAATAAATACATGTTGACTATACACGCCATCTTTAGCATAATTATGTTGGGATAATAAAGTTTATAGCATTGTGACTGAGCTGTGCATGACATTTCCTTTCCTTGGAGCGAGAATGTTTTGCCGATGCGATTTTTTTTCCAGGCCGTTTTCAATATACCCTGAGCTGTGGACCTCTTTCCTTTCTTAGTCAAATGCTGTTTTCAATGAAATGACTTGAATAAATGCTACATCCTACATTGTGCATAGTTTCTGTACCATACCACACCATATCATTTATTCATATTATGTAATTTCATTGAAAACAGCCTTTGACTAAGAAAGGAAAGAGGTCCACAGCTCGTCACGATGCTATAAACTTTATTATTCCAACGTTTCGGCAAACAGGTTGCCTTCTGCAGGGTATTGAATCGGCAAAACACGTCTCTCTTTTTATGTTCATGGATCCAAGTAAACAGACATTGTTTTTTTTTTTACTTTATTTTTCGGAGGGCACGCTAAACGAACAGTGTAAAAATGACATCAATGACATGAATCATTCCAACGCGATAGACCTCCCTCCCTATAATGTTTCCCCTCTATATAAAAATGACAATATATAACGCTAATGTGGTATTTCTCTGTGTGTGCCTGGCTCTGGCTGTGTTAGCCTATTTTATTGTCTCAATACAAAGTTGGACAGTGTAATTGCTGCGCAAGGGTAATTAATTATAGTGACATGTGAGCGCTATATTGAATATATAGCGCTCACATCGTCACTATAATTATAGTTTGGTAAACTGAAATGAAAAAGAAAATAACTTGAGTTGTCCTGTCAAATATATATAGGCTAATATGTGCGCAGCATTACATAGAAGGCTAGCCGCTCCCAAACTCCCAACTCCTTTGTCTGTAAACTTTTCTGATTTGCACGCACGCACGCACAGCTCTTTCCTTTTTTTGGCACAATCAATCAAATATATATTAATTACATCGATGTTTCCCCCTCTATATAAAAATGACAATATATAACTAATAGTCGTATTTCGTCTGAGCAATGTGCCTGGCTCTGGCAATAACGTGTGGTAGCCTATTTTATTGGCTCAATACAAAGTCGGACAGTGTTTGCTGCGCAAGGGTATTCAATATAGCGCTCACACCGTCACTATAATTATAGTTTGGTAAACTGAAATAAAAAATAACTTGAGTTGTCCTGTCGAGTTGAAACTGCTGCCTTGAATTTGTTGGAATGTAACATTTAGAAGACAATGGCAAGCCGTCAACGGGTGCAGAGAGAGGTGTGAAGATCATTAGACAGTGGGGGAGAGAATGGCCAATCAAATAGCAGGTAAAACACGGTCATCCTGACCGTTAGCCGTCATAGTAGTAGTGCATTTTTTTCAGACATCCTAGTGTTAACCCATTTAGACCTGTAGACAGTTTTCTGAAAAACCCTATGTTTCTATATCAGTGATGCTCAACCTTTTTCATCTCAAGGAGCCCCAGAATTATATGTATTTGGCCGCAGACCCCCATCTCAAAAGATGTTGTTCCAGGGACCCCCCAGAAGCAAAGATTTGAGTTAAAGGTTCACTGTGAAAGAATATATATTAAAAATGTGTGCCACGATTTCACGATATTTCAAAAATAGCAGATCTACAAGCTCATGGCACTGCACCAAGTGCCACGCTATGAGCTTGTAGATCTATGAGCTTGTAGATCTGCTATTTTTAATAGAGGGTATGCGCATGCATAAAGTGAATGGCAGATCGAGTGTCAAATCGAGTGGCAAAGTGAGTGACAAAGGGAATTTAATATTGTTTAAAGTAATTTCATGCAATCAAATAGGACTTTTCTGTTTGGATGTGGGCTATCAAGGCCAGAAAGTAGTTTTTTGCCACTCAGTAGGCTTTCCCGCATAACTTCCTGGTATGATGATGATGTCACGCGCATACCCTCTATAGCTAAAAGTATAACTTACATAACATGAATGGGTTAAAACAAGACTCCAGATTTCCCAAAACAAACTGGTCAAGCTACTTGGCCTCCCAAAACCCACCTCACCCCTGCCCACTTTGACAGGCTGGAATGGCTTAGGGTTGATGACAGAGTACAGCATCTTGCAATGGGTCTGGTCCACAAGATTCACTACACCACCAAGATACCCATGTACCTGTCTAAATACTTCACTAAGATACCAATGTACCTGTCTAAATACTTCACTAAGATACCCATGTAAATGTCTAAATACTTCACTAAGATACCCATGTACCTGTCTAAATACTTCACTAAGATACCCATGTACCTGTCTAAATACTTCATTAAGATACCAATGTACCTGTCTAAATACTTCCTTAATGTCAACGAAGTTCACATCCACAACACCAGAGGGAGTTCAACAAACCATGTGCAACCCAGATTCAGCACAAACAAGGGACTAAATTAATGTCAATCCTATGCAACTAAAACGTTGAACGCCCTAGCAACAGACATACACTGAAAATGATTTTCAAACCAAGTCCCGATGTGATCTTTGACTTTCTGGCAATGTGGCCCCCTGAACAATTTGGTTGAATAGCTCTGGCTGGTCTACAACAGTGGTTCCCAAAGTGGGGTCTGGGGACCCCCAGGGGTCCTTGAGGGAGTTCCAGGGGGTCCCCAGCTAAATGATAGTTTGGAACCAAATGGACCCTTATGGGTCTTTAACTCTGAGAGTGTACAAATGGAACCAAATCAGAGTTAAATTAACATTGATTTTACAATCTAAATTGGGGGTCCCAGAGATAGAGATGTCATTAAATGGGGGTCTGTAGACTAATGCATGTCAAACTGGGGGTCCTTGAAATGAAATCTAGAGTTGAGCTGGGTTGAACACCTGTGTGTGTGTGTGTGTGTGTGTGTGTGTGTGTGTGTGTGTGTGTGTGTGTGTGTGTGTGTGTGTGTACCTTGATCCGGTTGCTTCTGTGACCTCTGACCTCTTGTCTCCGCCCAGCTTCACCTCCAGCCAATCAGAGAGGATCCTACAATGTAGACACTAACTAGACAGGAAGTAACGTTGTAACATCACCACAAACACCTGTAGACAGTTTTCTGAAAAACACTGTTTCTATATCAGTGATGCTCAACCTTTTTCATGTCAAGGAGCCCCATAATGATATGTATTTGGCCGCAGACCCCCATCTCAAAATATGTTGTTCCAGGGACCCCCAGAAGCAAAGATTTGAGTTAAACGTTCACTGTAAAAGAATATATATATTAAAAATGTGCGCCACAATTTCACGATTTTTCAAAAATAGCAGATCTTCAAGCTCATAGTGCGGCACCGAGTGCCGTGCTATGAGCTTTAGGATCTATGAGCTTGTAGATCTGCTATTTTTCAATAGCTAAAAGTACAAGTTAAATAACATGAATGGGTTAAAACAAGACTCCAGATTTCCCAAAACAAACTGGTCAAGCTACTTGGCCTCCCACCTCACCCCTGCCCACTTTGACAGGCTGGAATGGCTAAGGGTTGATGACAGAGTACAGCATCTTGCAATGGGTCTGGTCCACACGATTTACTACACCACCAAGATACCCATGTACCTGTCTAAATACTTCACTAAGATACCAATGTATCTGTCTAAATACTTCACTACTTCACTATCCTCGTACATCATCATGACGTAAAATAGACACTATGCCTATTTGCTCAGATACTATGACGTAAAATTCTCCATTCATTGTCAATGGGAATTTAATGTTTGTGTAAGACGTTTGTGAACGCTATAGGAGAAAAGGAGAAAGCGGGAAAATGCCTCCTGGAGGCAAATCTTTCCGGTGATAAAATGGCCACCAACGTATTCAAAAAAGTCAACCAAAGAACAAGATTCCTGTACAAGATCTCCTCACTGGTCAACAAAAACACCTTGAAGACCCTAACAGGAACCCTCGTACAAGGTCTCTTCGACTATGCATGCACCTCTTGGTACCACAGCACCACAAAAAAGTTCAACAAACCATGTTCAACCCAGATTCAGCAAACAAGGGATTACATTTAAATTCGCTCCTATGCAACTAAAACGGTGTATGCCCTACCAACAGACATTAAGAATTAATCCCTAGACTCCTTCAAAACCGCTCTCAATTTATGGGCAGCTGCAATTCTAAACTGGCCCCTGTAAAAAAAAGTCACCCCCCATTTGTCCATACTGTACATGTTTTTCCCTTTTTGAGGGGTGCTAGCCCCTCCTATATACAGGTTTAATGTTTTCTTTAGTTCAATGTTTGTTTTGTAAAGGCCATTGACAATGAAGGGAAAATGTACATAAAAATGTGCGTCATTATGTCATATTGTCTCTTTATTGTTAAAGGCGTTTAATGTTTGTGTTGGCACCGTTTGTTTTACATCACCATTACATCACCTAATCAACATTTACTTTTATAAGTAATTTACCGCGGACATGCCGCATTTACCGCAATACATTGGCTTTAGTAATGCAGTTAGCTTATAATATTAGCACATTTAAGCTAACGGCTGGAGGACTACGGATAATCCGGTCAATAAAATCATTACACTTAAACATTAATACAATTATGTCATGTTTACATGCCGAGTTAAGCTCTGACATTTATTTCAGACCTGCGCTAACATTACATGAATAATAATATAGCTTCAGATCATTTTAGACAGAAAAATAAAAAAGGTTAAAATAGTTTTTCAGCTGTCCTGAACAGTTGCCACCCCCGCGATGGCAGTCTCTATATCGCGTGGGGTCACATATATTAGCTCCCCTCACTTCACACAGGTGTGATTTTTTTCTACTTTGTTTAACTGTATATATGATGATTTATTTATTTTTAATTCATATTATCTGTAAAACATATGGTTAGATCCATAGAACATGGGGATGGGCTTTTAGAACAGATCTATAAAACATAGGGATGGGCCTGTAAAACTATATTCAATGGCTAAATATCCCAAACACCATGGCAACGACGGCGCAGCCGCAGTACAGTCACAGAATTGGGTAGGTTCACAGATTTCAACGCAACACACCGAAAACCTCTGTTTTCTAATGTGACCAGAGTCACGTGACCGTGTTTACATCGGTCAATGGTCCAGTGTAGCGTTACTGACAGACAGGGAACGTTTGTTCTGCCTCAGAATGTTATCATCACATCATGTTTACATTTTTAACCTCACGTGAAATCAATTTATTATGAATAATGGAATCACTATTAATTATGTTTTATGAGCTTATGACCATGAATGTTAGTATTTTAGCTATTTTAGTATTTTTTATAGTAAGCATTTTAATGACAGCATTTACAAACTTTAAATGAATGTTTGTGAATTAAACTAGTATAATATATTAAAACTAGTATTTATATTACAATGTAGGCATTTATCAGGCATTAATCCATTTATCAGGCTTTATCCAGTGATTTACATTATGCAAGAACACATTGTAATACATCAAATACACAGCCTAGAAATAGTCAAGGATCTTATTCATAATTGTTTAATTTAATTTAATTAATTAATAATGTTTAAATTAATATTCTGATGAGATAGGTGGACAGACAGACACTGTTGGAACTATGCACAAAAACAAACTTCCCCCATTTTTTTTACTTGTAAAACTGTGATGCATTTCACTTAAAGTTAGGTGTGAATCCCTAGACTCCTTCAAACCCGCTCTCAAAGAGCACCTACGGACAGCTGCAATGGACCCTGATGTTAACCAGTGTTTTTTGGCAGAAAATTTTGATTTTAGTTTTAGTCAAAGTCTCTTCAATAGTTTTAATTTAGTTTCAGGCACATTTTAGTCACCTGGAATGTTTTAGTGTTAGTCTAGTTTTAGTTGACTACATATAAGATTTTAGTTGACTAAATCTCCAGTTCATTTAGTAGACTAAAATGTACTGGTGAGCCGTGATGCCGTCGTAATGACTGATTTTACACTTGCTGAAAATAGCTGATCTATGCAAGCTCACAACGCGTTGCGCTGCGACAGGTGAGTTTGTAGATCAGCTATTTTCAGCATGCAATCAAGTGTAAAATGACTTGTACTGGATCTCTTGTCCACTAGTCCCTTCCTATAGCATTTTAAAGTTTAGTTTTTATCTGTTGACAATTAGTTATCAGTTTTAGTCATCATAGCTTAGTTTCCATTTAGTTTTAGTCAGTGAAAAAAGGTAGTCGACGAACATTTTTCTTCTTAGTTTTAGTCAACGGAATCAACACTGATGTAAACAAGTGTTTTTTCTGGTTTTATCGTCATAGCAGTAGATTTTGTATTGACCTGTATACTTTTGTTTGAAATGTACCCATTCTACATACTGTGAAATAAACATTTCAATCAATCAATCAATCATACATGCTGTACCTGTTGATCACAGACGAGGCCTTCTACTGTCCTCTGGCTGGCTGAAGTGTGTAGAACATCTCCTCAGTGTGAACATTCAGCCAAAATAACCGAGCTACAAGCTCTGATAAACATTCAGCCAAAACAACAGATCTACAAGCTCACAGTGCAATGCATTGTTTGGTACGTGGTCTGCTCTTTCTTCCCTCTATGCTGAAAATAGACGATACACACTTAGGGATGTCAATGGCTAACCGGATAGCCGTTATAACTAAAAAACATTGCATGGATGCACCTGGGACGTATCCTCAGTGATGTATCCTGAGGTCAACGGGGTTTCGGGTCTCTCAACATCATACCCCTCACTCAGGCGACCCAGCCGGGAGTGATCAAGTCCCGACTTACGTCCCAGTAGCTACCCTCAATCAGTCCCACTAGGGAAAAACCAGGGGCACACAATCCGTTGGAACTACTCCAGAACTACTCTGCCAGGGCTGGGAGGTACACTTCTGGCGCATGGAGGGACTAGGCTCTGTGGGTTGCCCCTCCTACATCTCACCAGGTCCACTCCTGCTCTCACCAGGCTCAGGACCTGTGTGTTGCACCAGAGTTCAAACAAATCTTAATATACTTATGGGCTTCACGGTTAACTTTAAAAATAATAAATGTATGTTCCTGATGGTGTTATTTAGTTATGGAGAGATTTCATCATTCTAAACACTCAGGGAGGTGCAAGAGAGTTTTCTATGTCCAAGAGAACACTAGATAGATTACATACATTTTGGGTTAAAAGAAAATAAATAAAATCAACAACCGTTAATTAAGCTATGGGGTAACCGAATGGAAAATGATCCGTTAGCGTCATCCCTAATCACAACATATATCAGAACAGCGGATATTTAAGAGCCTTGGATAAAGGCACTATATAAATGCACCATTTACCATTTATTTAACACCACAGAAGAAGACAGCAGGAAGTGAAGTCGGGGTTTCAGACATTTTATTGATTCAGAATTCGTTACCATGTCAAAGGTCGTCAGGGCCAGGTGGGTGTGGCCTAAATTCTTATACACCTGTTAGGTCAGAGTTCAAAGGTCATCAGGGCCAGATGAATGTAATAGTTAAGTAGTAGCCTTGCCGAGCCATGAGGCCCATAGGGCAGGAGCCTATCTCCTGTTTCTGTAGCGTGAGGCAGCTTGATGTACAAGTACACCCCCTGGACATGACGCTAGTATGTCACAGGGACTTACCCCCAATCCAACCCTTTATGCTGAGTGTCAAGCAGGGAGGCACTGGGTCCCATTTTTAGAGTCTTTGGTATGACCCGGCCAGGGATTGAACCCCGACCTCCCAGTCTCAGGGCGGACACTCTAACCACAAGGCCACTGAGCTGGAGATGAATGGAATAAAGCAAAACTAAATCTAACTAGAACTGCACTCTGTCGAGTGCCTACTTGCTTGTTGCACACAAGTAGGCCATAAATGGCCAACTAGTGTGCAAGCAGAGCGCGCAAGTACTGTCGACCGCTACAAACTGTCTTCAATTGCCTCAAATGCCTCTATGTATATGTAATTTGTAAATTGATTAGCGGTATACTGTGGTTACTTTGCGTATGCGTATGTATCGTAGCAGCATATGACGTCAGGGTATAACTGGTACAACTAACTCTCAATGATGACGTAATAAAGATGTGGATTAAAGGACCCAATGCCAGGGTGTAATTGGTTTTCGATGGTGACGTAATGACGATATGTTTTAGTGTCGGGAGGATTAAAGGTAATGCCCCTATGTATACATGTACAGTATGTAATCTGACACCACTGCCATATCAAGCACAAGTAGTCATTACGTCATACGCTGGCACGGCGCATACACATCAGACGGTGACATGGACGAAAACTATTACTTGCGCGCTCTGCGGCAAGTAATAGTAATGTTTTGTTGTAGGCCTTTTGTTTTAGGCCCTTAGGCCTTTAAGAATGGTGCAGCACTAGTTCCCCTCCTGAATGGGTTAGAGTTCAAAGGTCATGTTACCGTGCCGATGAGGAATTCATCCAGAGACTCTTTGGGAACGATTTGTTTCAACTCCTCCGACCTCTAAAAGCAAACACAGACTCTCCTGTACTGACCGTGATGCAGCGAACGTCTGCACACACATTGCTTCTGTGTGTCTTGCAACGACAGGTCACGAGCGCGCGCGTGTGTACATGGTGTTCATATATTCAAACAGGTATAAGGACTAGGTCATTATAATTATCATACATACCACTCCAATATGACAGAGAAGCACTGACGACTGAGGGTTGATACTCAGAGCTTTCTTGAAGTGAATTTCTGCAAAGTTGAACTTCTCCTGCTTGTAGATCATCCCTAATCCATACCTATAGCGTGCACGCACGCATGCACGCACAAAAAAGCAACATTTAACAATATAAATAAATTGTTGTAGGCTTAATCATCAATAAACATGATACAAGCTGTAGACTGCGCGTCTACAGTACAGGGGCTGCCTGTCCTAGTCCAAAACATAAATAAGTCCAGTCCAGATCTGAGCAACGGAGCAACCTATACCTATAAAGCCACTGGCCGCTTGGGCCAAGCCTTTTTTTATTATTAAGGAAGATCAGCATGTTAGTTGACTTTTCGCTGACGAGAAAACCCTCAAACCACAGATAGCACATGGCTAACTTGATAGCCGTAAGCATGTTACGTCATGATGATCACACGGGTGTGATTTTTTTATTGTGAGGGTAACTACCCTAGGGGACACGGGGAGAACATGTGAGGGTACCTACCCTAGGGGACACGGGGAGAACATGTGAGAGTACCTACCCTAGGGGACACGGGGAGAACATGTGAGGGTACCTACCCTAGGGGACACAGGGAGAACATGTGAGGGTACCTACCCTAGGGGACACGGGGAGAACATGTGAGGGTACCTACCCTAGGGGACACGGGAGCACATGTGAGGGTACCTACCCTAGGGGACAGTGTCTATGTTGACTGTAATAATAAAATAATAATTACCAGGCATTGCTGTTGACTCCAATAGCGTTCCTGCAGCAGGATAAGGCTTTGTCCAACTCCTCCGTCAAAACTGTGTCAGAGCAGAGTGTAAGCGTAGGCAAAGCTGGGGTCCACCTGGGGAGGGAGCCAGAGAGACAATTTAGTCATTCATCAGACGCTCTTAATCCAGAACGATTCACAGTAAGCAACAACAACACATGGTAATACATCACATACATAGAAATAGTCATCATGAACCATAAGCAAGCTAAGAACCTAACAGTGAAATATCTATAGAATGAAACTATGCATATATTATAAATATAGTGCTATGTCTACATAAAATGCTATCTTAGTTACATAAATTGAGCCTTTGCATGATTGAGAATCTGAGATTATAACTATGATTAGAGTGAGACAGAAACAGTAATTACTCTAAGACAGTGGTTTTCAACCAGTGGTCCGGGGACCACCAGTGGTCCTTGGGTGGGTTCCAGGTGGTCTCCATGCTAAATGATTGAGAGTTGCTAACAAAATGGACTCTAATAGATATTTAACTCTTAAGACCATAAAATGAAACCAAATGGACCCGTACGGATCCATTTGGTTTCACTTCATGCTCTCAAGAGTTAAATTGTCAAACATCTGCATCAGTTAATTTACACAATGTCTACACAATTAGAGAATGTAGAATAATTATTTTGATCAACATTTGCCTGTTATCTCTACTAATGGTACCAACATCAATACAGCATGAACTAAAACATGGCATTGATGCACCTGGGACGTATGCTCAGTGATGTGTCCCAAGGTCATCAGGGTTTCTGGTCTCCCAACATCGTACCCCTCACTCAGGTGACCCAGCCGAGGTGATCAAGTCCCGACTTACGTCCCAGTAGCTACCCTCGATCAGGAAAGACAGGGTCACACAGTCCGCTGCTCCCAAACTACTCTGCCAGGACTGGGAGGTCTAGCCCGTGGAAGGACTAGGCTCTGTGGGTTGTCTCCTGTCCAGGCCCCTCCTACGTCTCACCAGGTCCACTCCTGCTCTCACCAGGTGCAGTGCAGGACCTGTGAGTTGGAATTGTGGACAACATCTTATCCAACGTTAACAAAATATTGTTTAGTTTTGGGTCTGAGAGGCTAAATGTCATCAAATGGTGGTCCGTAGCTCAAATTCTGAATAAATAAATAAATAATGGACCTTGATGTGAAAAGGGTTGAAAACCACTGGTCTAAGACAGTGGATGGCTGAGTTCACACAACATTAACGTAGTTTTAGGGTCATTCTTAGTAATTATTCTAAGACAGTATATGACATGGAATAAAGCTAAATAAAATCTCAAGACTGAAAATGCAAAGATGATATTTTAGGCCGAATGAAATGAAATGATGAAATGATTACTATATTTACCCAGGGTATCTGGGCTAAGCTCAAGAACTTGTTTCCAGCCAGGCCCTGCTCATAGAACACATTTCATCGTAGTGGTTCAATGCCTTGTTCAAGGGCACTTCAGTGGTGGTAATTTTAACGTGTCGGACCGCTGATTCGAACTGCCACGAACAGCTTAAATAGCGGGGAACGCGGGTTACGCAGTAGAACTGTTAACTGAGACCATTCGTGTTTGTGGAAGATGCTTCTAAACTTGTATTCTATTGCTAGTTTGATCACTTCAAATACTCTTTCGAATTACCGAAAATAGCAGATCTACAGCAGATCTACAGCAGATCACAAGCTCACAACACGTTGCACTGCAACGTGTTGTGAGCTTGTAGATCTGCTATTACCAGAATGTAGTTTTCGGGTCATTCTTTGAGGGCCAGAAGGCCATCAAATAAAACAAAAAATAATGAATTTAACTTAACCCATTTTAGACTGAGGCCGATTCTAAAAACGCCTTCTAAAAACTGACCTAAGTTTTCTGGAAAAACTTCAAATATTTATAAAGCAGCATCATTTTTTTTGTAATTTTTGAATACTGTACATAATGTACAGAACCCCAAAAGGGGTTCCTGTCCAGAATGGGTTAAAGATGATTTAATTTGAATATAGTGCAAGCTATAAGTTTGGTGTAAATATCGCTTATTTCACAAAATGGCAAAATTAGTATTACCAACATATTTGTAATTTTGTACAATGTAAAACTGGTCTGGATATTTGTCACATTCAGCTCGTTTGTGAAACAAGCTTGTATACATGTGGAAAACCCTTATTTGTATTGTAATAAGATTAGAGAGACCCACTAAGAGAAACCTGTGTGTGGAACGAGCTTCTTATTTATTTCTTGCCTTGATCTACGTCCTCTCTACTCTTCTCCCTTCTCTAAAACACCCTGGACAACGCTCCACACGTCCCAGACTCTTCTCCCTTCTCTAAAATACCCTGGACAACGCTCCACACGTCCCAGACTCTTCTCCCTTCTCTAAAACACCCTGGACAACGCTCCACACATCCTAGACTCTTCTCCCTTCTCTAAAACACCCTGGACAACGCTCCACACATCCTAGACTCTTCTCACTTCTCTAAAACACCCTGGACAACGCTCCACAAGTCCTAGACTCTTCTCACTTCTCTAAAACACCCTGGACAACGCTCCACACGTCCCAGACTCTTCTCCATTCATTCTCTAAAACACCCTGGACAACGCTCCACACGTCCCAGACTCTTCTCACTTCTCTAAAACACCCTGGACAACGCTCCACACGTCCCAGACTCTTTTCCATTCTCTAAAACACCCTGGACAGCGCTCCACACGTCCTAGACTCTTCTCCATTCTCTAAAACACCATGGACAACGCTCCACAAGTCCTAGACTCTTCTCCCTTCTCTAAAACACCCTGGACAACGCTCCACACGTCCTAGACTCTTCTCACTTCTCTAAAACACCCTGGACAACGCTCCACACGTCCTAGACTCTTCTCCCTTCTCTAAAACGCCCTGCTATGTCTGTAGTTTCTCACCTCAGGACAGTTCTTGTCGATGTCGGTCAGGTCTTTGGACAGCGTGGACAGAGCTATGACTTTCTGCAGATGCCAGAGAGTCGTGGAACAAATCTCCATTCCTTCGACTCTGTACGGCTCGATTCGACGCACCTCACTGAACAGCCTCTCTGCCTGAAAGAAAATACAATATATAATTGCCGTGAAGTTGCTTGATTAAGTATTTAATATTCATTTGATCTATTAAAGCCAAATGCCATTCAACTTCAAACTCCATGTTGAAAACACACGTCTCTGCTTCTGGTGACTGATATTGTCCTTCCAATGAATGATAGGACGTGTCTGTGTGTGTGTGTGTGTGTGTGTGTGTGTGTGTGTGTGTGTGTGTGTGTGTGTGCACGTGCGTGCGTGCGTGCGTGCGTGCGTGCGTGCGTCGCAGTTAACTATGGAATTGTGCATTTCCCGTCAGTGTGTGTGTTAGTCACACCCCAGGTGAGAGAGCATGTGACATCACGTGTCATCATCAGGGATGGAGATCCCAGAGCCTTAGAAATAGACAGAGTTCTGCAGACTCCGTTCACTTCATGGGGCCGGCGTAATGGCGGCATCTAGCGCTACTGGGGACGCGATTAGGGACAGTTCCTGAGTCCAGCGGACAAGGCATGAACAAACATCGATATTAATGACTATGCCCTTCTAACAAAATATCGATGCTGACAGATGAAAGAAGACATGTCAAAGTTGAACTTCTCCTGCTTGTAGATCATCCCTAATCCATACCTATAGCGTGCACGCACTGCAACGTGTTGTGAGCTTGTAGATCTGCTATTACCAGAATGTAGTTTTCGGGTCATTCTTTGAGGGCCAGAAGGCCATCAAATAAAACAAAAAATAATGAATTTAACTTAACCCATTTTAGACTGAGGCCGATTCTAAAAACGCCTTCTAAAAACTGACCTAAGTTTTCTGGAAAAACTTCAAATATTTATAAAGCAGCATCATTTTTTTTGTAATTTTTGAATACTGTACATAATGTACAGAACCCCAAAAGGGGTTCCTGTCCAGAATGGGTTAAAGATGATTTAATTTGAATATAGTGCAAGCTATAAGTTTGGTGTAAATATCGCTTATTTCACAAAATGGCAAAATTAGTATTACCAACATATTTGTAATTTTGTACAATGTAAAACTGGTCTGGATATTTGTCACATTCAGCTCGTTTGTGAAACAAGCTTGTATACATGTGGAAAACCCTTATTTGTATTGTAATAAGATTAGAGAGACCCACTAAGAGAAACCTGTGTGTGGAACGAGCTTCTTATTTATTTCTTGCCTTGATCTACGTCCTCTCTACTCTTCTCCCTTCTCTAAAACACCCTGGACAACGCTCCACACGTCCCAGACTCTTCTCCCTTCTCTAAAATACCCTGGACAACGCTCCACACGTCCCAGACTCTTCTCCCTTCTCTAAAACACCCTGGACAACGCTCCACACATCCTAGACTCTTCTCCCTTCTCTAAAACACCCTGGACAACGCTCCACACATCCTAGACTCTTCTCACTTCTCTAAAACACCCTGGACAACGCTCCACAAGTCCTAGACTCTTCTCACTTCTCTAAAACACCCTGGACAACGCTCCACACGTCCCAGACTCTTCTCCATTCATTCTCTAAAACACCCTGGACAACGCTCCACACGTCCCAGACTCTTCTCACTTCTCTAAAACACCCTGGACAACGCTCCACACGTCCCAGACTCTTTTCCATTCTCTAAAACACCCTGGACAGCGCTCCACACGTCCTAGACTCTTCTCCATTCTCTAAAACACCATGGACAACGCTCCACAAGTCCTAGACTCTTCTCCCTTCTCTAAAACACCCTGGACAACGCTCCACACGTCCTAGACTCTTCTCACTTCTCTAAAACACCCTGGACAACGCTCCACACGTCCTAGACTCTTCTCCCTTCTCTAAAACGCCCTGCTATGTCTGTAGTTTCTCACCTCAGGACAGTTCTTGTCGATGTCGGTCAGGTCTTTGGACAGCGTGGACAGAGCTATGACTTTCTGCAGATGCCAGAGAGTCGTGGAACAAATCTCCATTCCTTCGACTCTGTACGGCTCGATTCGACGCACCTCACTGAACAGCCTCTCTGCCTGAAAGAAAATACAATATATAATTGCCGTGAAGTTGCTTGATTAAGTATTTAATATTCATTTGATCTATTAAAGCCAAATGCCATTCAACTTCAAACTCCATGTTGAAAACACACGTCTCTGCTTCTGGTGACTGATATTGTCCTTCCAATGAATGATAGGACGTGTCTGTGTGTGTGTGTGTGTGTGTGTGTGTGTGTGTGTGTGTGTGTGTGTGTGTGTGTGCACGTGCGTGCGTGCGTGCGTGCGTGCGTGCGTGCGTCGCAGTTAACTATGGAATTGTGCATTTCCCGTCAGTGTGTGTGTTAGTCACACCCCAGGTGAGAGAGCATGTGACATCACGTGTCATCATCAGGGATGGAGATCCCAGAGCCTTAGAAATAGACAGAGTTCTGCAGACTCCGTTCACTTCATGGGGCCGGCGTAATGGCGGCATCTAGCGCTACTGGGGACGCGATTAGGGACAGTTCCTGAGTCCAGCGGACAAGGCATGAACAAACATCGATATTAATGACTATGCCCTTCTAACAAAATATCGATGCTGACAGATGAAAGAAGACATGTCACAGCTTATTTTCGGATACTTTGTTTTATGATTTGCAAACGATATAATTATATTTACGTCTCAAAAGAGCACAATACGAGTTTCTGGCCGGGCAGTATCGTGAGAATTCATTGACAAGCTGTTAAGAACTGAGATTATCACGATAACAGCCTATATGCATTTGTTTGAATAGAAATAGCTTGTTATCATCAGATTTAATTTGAATCACCTTATCAATGTGTTTTAGTGAATGCTTGGTGATAACTGGTTATGTTTGTATATTATTATCAGCACAGCAGCAGCATTGTTTTATTGTAGACATTTAAGAAGTGTGTGCGTGTGTGTATGTGTGTGTGTGTGTGTGTGCGTGCGTGCGTGCGTGCGTGCGTGCGTGCGTGCGTGCGTGCGTGCGTGCGTGCGTGCGTGCGTGCGTGCATTGTCTACACTCCTAACACTGAAAGGCAACAGCCCGGCTTTTAATGGTCTTAAATCCCTTTATGTTAGAGCGTTTTTTAGTTATAATACAACATCAACATTACAGAGACTTTAGTTGTCACTGTACAATACTTTAAAACAGTTGTCATTTTGCATACATAGCTAAAATGTCCGATATTCGCAGCGCTCTCGTTCAAAACAATGTTATTTCAACTCCAGGCTGTCCCCAGGCTGTCCCTAATCAGCTCTCCATGAAGAGCGCAGCGTGCATGCGTGCGTGCGTACCTGTAAGTATTCAGCCAGCTCATAGTGTGCTGTAGCGATGTGACTCAACACCCAGCCTGTGTTGTAGTGGTGAGACAGCAGAGAGGAGAGAACGCTGACCACTTCTCTGCTGTTGTACAAACACAGAGCCAGGTAGCCTTTACCCAGATCCCTTAGTACGCTGAGTAGACCATCTGTAAAACACATAATATATACATATATATACATCAACCTAGTTGATGTACGAACACAATGCTGTACAAACAAATGCTAGGTAGTAGTGGTGCGCGGCCGGCCCGTTGCCTTGTCCCGCAGGTCGTCCCGCGGGGCGGGCAGACGGGTCAAGATTTTCAGCGCAATTATTGCACAGTGCCCCCCCCCCCCCCCCCCCCTTTCCCCCAAAAAGGAGGAAAAAAAGCATTCCGGTCACCTGGTCTCCTAGTCCTACTCCTCCTGCTGAAATCATCAGCTTGTGCTGTTGCTAAAATAAAAAAATCACATGGTTAAGGGGCTAAACGCAGGTCTGTAAAAATGAGTCTCTAGGAGCGATTTAAAACGGGACACAGACTCGGCAAGCCTGATCTCCAGGGGCAGGGCGTTCCAGAGTGACGGTGCCCGGATTGTGAATGCCCGGTCGCCTACAGTTTTTTTGCAGCCTGATTTTATGGTAAGAAGGGCCGTTCCGGATGATCTCAGTACGCGAGCTGGCTCGTAAGGGTCGAGTAGGTCAGATAAGTATGATGGAGCAAGGTCGGACCTAGCCTTGAACAAGAGTATGTTAAAATCAATTCTATATGAGACAGGCAGACAATGTAGGGTGGCCAGAATAGGGGTAATGTGGTCGAATTTTCTGGAGCCTGTTAGGAGGCGAGCTGCAGCATTCTGAATTAGTTGTAACCGGTTGATGGATTTTTTTGAGAGGCAGGTGTATAGGGAATTACAGTAGTCGACACGAGAGTAAATGAATGCGTGGATAACCTTTAAGCGGTCGGGGCGGGAAAGAAAGGGTTTAATTTTGGCTATGTTTCGAAGGTGGTGATCTACTGACAGTAGATCATCTGGAATACACACATACGGTATGTATATATACTGTACACATTAATATGTGGGCCGAGTTGTGGATCAAGGGGTCCCAGCAACACACAGCTGACACCTGTCATTATTTATTCATATATTTTAAAACAGCAATAGTCACTCTAGAAGCTCACCTGCATACTCGACACCAAACATGGCACACTAATGTGTAAAACTAGTATGGACAGTTGACAGCAGTGCTAAATTTGTAAATTACCCTATTGGCCTGAATATAAGACCAATTATCATTATCATCATCATCTACATGCCTTCTCTCTTACCTGGCGCAGCTGGAAGACTCCACCTGTGCTGAGATCCTTCCCAGGATGCATTTCAACGTCCGAGTACTCCCCCTGTTCGTTCAGCTCCTGAATGGACACCCACATCTCCATTCTCCACCTGCAACACACCACAGACAAGTGTGTTGAAGATGACCTAACTTCCTGCTGTTCCTCAGTGAACTAACTGTGAGTGTGTGTGTGACAGTGTGTCCATATACAGCAGGGGTGGGCAATTATTTTTCCCAAGGGGCCAAATGAGAAACAGAAAATATTTTGGAGGACCGGGACAAAAGGCTGAACTTAATTATGCATAATATCAATTTGATTTCTATATAAAAAGCAGTAAATGGCATTGTTTTGCAAAGCAATGGTAAACAAAATGTGAAACAGTTGACTCAAATTATAGGCAGTGACTATTTTACATCATGATGTACAATAAGAGCGCCCCTCACTTCACATGTGTGTGTTTTTTTTACTTTCTACTTGCAGGCTTGAGACGTTTCCTTTCCCAGTTGAAAACTGTTTTTGTTTAAGTTACAAGTCTTGTAAATACTAGCATTTTATTTTAACAACGAGAACATTAGAGGTAGCTCTCTTAGTTGTTCTTCCATACGGAGGACCCTGGAGGTGCCACTTTCACAACCTACATGGCACGCTGCTTAGGCGCGATTCATACTCCTATTTTAGAGCCGAATAAAAGTCGGTTCGGCGCTGTAGAGCCTACAATGTGACGTCATTTGAGGTTTGGGGGGGCGGGTACCGTCCTAAAGTCGGCTCTTCGGTGCTACTGAAAATCTCTGACGAGCCGAAATCATTTCGGCACTACAGCGCCGAAACAGCGGTAAAATAGGAGTATGAATCGGCCCTTACTATCAGCGTGAGATGAGTGAGACAACCATTAAACAACGACGTTCTCAAAACACAATAAAAAGCCAACCAGTGATGATATTGTTGAGACTTGGCAGCCTGGCAGGCATTGATGTGTGCACGTTCTGCCAGATTTACTTTGTGGTTTGAACCACAAAGTAAATCTGGTGTCGACTCGTGTGCCGAAAACAGATGATCCACAAGCACACGGCGCATCGCCCAAGCACTCTGAACTTAAGAAGCATGCCACATTCGGGGCGCAACACCGCCTTACGATGCAGAATCACACCTTTTAAGTTAACTTTATTGGCGAGGCGGGTTAGAGCGGGTTAAATAAAGCAATAAAGCATAATGGGATTTAACTTGTCCTCCTGCGAGGAAGTTTGGTAATCATGCGCCTGCCGTGTTGTGGAGCTGCATGCTCAGCTGGGCTACATTCACCAACGTTGTCACCAATAAATCCATAAATCCATAAAGGAAGGAAGACAGGTTCTCAATCACACGCAATTCACATGCACAGTTGACGTGCAGATTGCGTGCACTGTGAGAATACATGGGCTTCAAAATAAAAGCAATGCGGTTTTAGTCCACCCATAAGGTAATGAAAGTATGTTTTATTTTCTAATGATCAAGTAATCTTCCGCGGGCCGGCCAGAGTCAGCGGCCCGCGGGCCGTACAATTCCCAGGTCTGGTATACAGTGTAAAATGTAGGGGAGTAAAGTAGCCAAGTACATTTACTCAAGTACTGTACTTAACCCATTCTGGGCGGGAACCCCTTTTGGTGTTATAAGCATTATGTTACACTTTAGCTATTGAAAAATAGCAGATCTACAAGCTCATAGCGCGGCACAATAGCAAATCTGCTATTTTTGAGAAATCGTGAAAATGCGGCGCAATTCTTTGAATGTATATTCTTTCAGAGCAAACGTTTTTAACTCAAATCTTTGCTTCTGAGGGGTTCCTGGAACAACACATTTTCAGATGGGGGTCGGTGGCCAATATTACATATATTTTTGGGGGTCCTTGACATGAAAATGTTTGAGAACGACTGACATAAAAATTCTGGACTTTTACTTGTAATTATTATTTCTACAAAGCGGTCGGTATTGATACTTTTACTCGTTATTTTAGTACTTTTCCCACTTGTAAAATTGAGAGATATTGGCCGGGTTTCTCAAAGAAGACCGTGCGTAAGAGTTGTAGTGTACGCACGCGCATAGGGCTCTAGGCTTCTGTTTGTGGCCCTCTAGGCCGCAAACAGAAGCCTTTCTGCTGCATAATTGGCTGCATGGGCAGCGAATCAAACACCATGTCCTTTTTTGGGAAACGCCATCAAACACGACAAGATAGACATAGAATACCTAGATAGAGCACAGCCTTACGTGTCATAAGGCCTCCTGCATGAATGCATTTAGAAGCAACCCCGTTTTTCCTAAAGCCTTTTTAAATATAAAAATGTCGTAATTAAATTAATATTTTTAGCATCATCTAGAGAATTTCAGCCATCTTGCCATATGTTTTATATTTCTTTTAGAATTATTGGATTACCCGTGACAGCACATTTAGGAAAATGCAGCTAACTCCATGCGTCGTCTTCATTTTGCTGCGCCATTGCAGTATATGAATGGAGTAGGCTAATTATTTTTTTGGAAAGGCTCGCCACCAAACATGAAGTCATCTTTTTTTAGTATGGTAAACAATAAACATTGCAGGCAATGCATTTTGATTTAATTGTAAGAGGGAGCGTATCAACACACATGTGTAACCACTACATGCAGTGCACGTGAACTGTGCTTGAGCATTACAGTATATGCCGATGTTAGCATCTCACTCCATATAATTTAATAAAAGTCTTTTAATAAAAGTATATAAAAAATTATATACCCAATGAAAATTTAAACTTCACGGATTATAGGCCATTTGGAATTAGAACAATCGGTTGAAGATTGCCCGAGTATAGTACAATTTAAATATCAACTTTGTGGTTGCGCTGAGGCAGTGAGGACCTGCGCACCGAAAATAGATGATCTGCAATTAAGCTCACAAAGCGCTGTCATGCAACACTTGGAGCTTGTAGATACACGGATGACAATAAACATTTCACAGAATACCGTATAGGCCTATACTACTTTGAATTAAAACAATTGGTTGTGCATAGGCTGCATAGGCACTTCTGAAACTGTAGCCTATATTTCTTTTATGGATGTGGAGCCGGAGGACTGGTGTTGCGGCGTGCGGAGATCTGCAAACTCAACACGGTGAACACGCATATAATAATATAAATGAGGGCTGAGGCTGATTAAGTTTGCAAATAATGGCCCATGGGCGGTTATATGGACGATTTTTCTTTTTGTTCTCTCTCTCACCCTCTATAGCGCGCAGTCTCTCTCTCTCTGTCTCTCTCTCGCGCTTTGATCATAAAATGGTAATTGGTCAATAGTTATATTATTTCTATATAGTCCATATTTATGTCTGCCTGGCTCAGCTGGTTCGGGTCAGTCTCGGAATGTCGGAAATAATCGGATTTCGGTCGGACTCGGCGCAGGAATTTGAAAGAAATCTCGGAACGGGTCGGAATCGGACGAAATTGTCACGGATCCGTTCGGTTTAACTATTTGAAAATATTTTCGGAACGGGTCGGAATCGGTAACATGTCACAGATTAATTTAAAGAGTAAAGAGAGCCTACTGTCAGCTGTCCAGCAGTCCAAATATTATTAAATTAAATTTCAGAATGGTAGATCTGAGGCCTATACCAGGCCTGAGGCCTACCATTGCGTGGCACCTCTATGCACGGAACGTCTATGTTCACAGGCGTCATGCTTCACTGTGCGTGCCTAGAACTTTGCTCTTAAGAAGATGCGTAAGAATAATTATTTGAGAAACCCGGCCATTATTGATAAGGCTGCCTGATAAACACACACCTGTCTTGGAGCGTGTGCGTTTGGCCTGCAGTGCAGTGTCCAGATCAAAACCCACACTTTGACCAGTGGTGGTGTGACACAAGCAGCTGAGATTCGATCTGCTGCTATTTGAAATTGAACACAGTAGGAACTTTCTATCCAGTTTTTCTGCACTATCTTGTACTTCTGTCTTTATACTACTATTTCTGTCTTTATACTTTATACTATTTCTGTCTTTCCTACTATTTCTGTGTTTCTTTGTCTGTTCCAATCTGTCCTCTTTGATCTGGAACAAGGGGCTAGCAGGATATATACAATCACCAGTAGGCTAATCATTCAGCCCCTTTCTGGACTTCGCATAATCCTGTGTTGATAGCTTCTAGACATATAAATAGCACTGCTATTTATATGCCCCAGATCAAACAACACTCTGACCAGCGGTGTGACACCTTTTTCGGTCACTCACTCTCTGTCTGTCTCTCTCTTGTAATAACATCTACATCTGTTTATTGTTCATTTTCTTCGGACACTCTCTTTTAATAACATCTACATCTGTTTATCGTTCACTCCTTCGGTCACTCACTCTTTCTGTCTGTCTGTCTCTTTAAAACTTCTCTGAGCTCTCTTAGTTCCTTTCCTCTCCTCCCGTCTGTCTTCCCTGTGCCCCCACGCTATACTCTGGCTCACGACTGGTTAAATCTCCATCCTCATCGAACAAACTCTCACAGGCTATCTAGCATAGCCTAGTGCCAAAGCAAAAAGACCCGGACATCCAGAGACACATCAAGCGAAGAAAAACCACCTCCCAGGGTTTTGTATCAACCTTTTGTATCATCCTTTTTCACTACATATTATTGTCATTTATTGTTATTATTATTATTATTATTTGTAATTATTAGTATTATTATTATTATTATCATTATTACTACGGTTTTTGTTCTATTATTATTACTACCACTATATATATATATTACCTATTTTTCTCTGTACAATGTGTTTTCCCACCATCCCCATACTTTCCCCCTCATGCCGTCCTAGTCACTACTTCCCCCGTCTCAGAAATCCCTCAAATCTCATCTATCCAGCTCGTTCACCCAGTCACCACATGGTGGTGGAGGGAGGCCTCTGGAACTGCCATGCAGCTACCAAAAAGAAAATGCCTGAATTCATTTCAGGCCACGCCTCCCTCAAGTCTCTGCATTTCCTTGCTCTGACTGAAACCTGGATTACCCCAGACAATTCTGCAACCCCGGCTGCCCTCTCTGTTTCCCACAAGTTTACCCACACCCCTCGCCCAACAGGTGCAGGGGGTGGCACAGGACTACTAATGTCCCCCAAATGGAATTTCCGTGTCTTAAATCTCTCTCACCTTTCTCTGTCCACATTTGAATTCCATGCTATCTCAATATCACAACCAGTCCCCCTCACCCTCATTGTGCTCTATCGCCCCCCAGGAACTCTTGGGAACTTCCTGGAAGAACTAGATTCCCTGATTAGTTCATTTCCGGAAGATGGCACCCCCCTGATCCTACTGGGCGATTTCAACCTACCTACAGCAGAGAAGTATCTTCCCGTTACATCCCTTCTGGCCTCATTTGACCTCTCACTATCTCCCTCCCCTCCCACTCACAAGGCTGGTAATGTTTTGGACCTGGTGTTCTCCAGAGCCTGCTCTCCCTCTACACTCTCTGTTACTCCGTTAATTAGGTCTGACCACCACTTCATAACCTTCTCCCTCTCTCTCTCCACCCTCCCGCCTAAACCCACTAACCCTCCTAACGTCACCACCCGACGCAATCTCAAATCCCTAAACCCCTCCTCCCTCTCATCCTCTATTCTCTCCTCTCTACCCTCCCTGGAGTCCTTCCTCTCTCTCTCACCTGACTCTGCAACCTCATCCTTCTTCTCCGCTATCTCATCTGCATTCGACCAACACTGCCCGCTCTCATCCAGGCCAGCTCGCTCATGTCCACCGGCTCCCTGGTTATCTGAAACTCTCAGATCTGAACGAACACCTCTAAGGGCAGCCGAAAGGAAATGGCGCAAGACAAAGCTACCTGATGACCTATCCCACTTTCACTCACTCCTCTCTGCCTTCTCCCTCTCACTAACCACTGCTAAAACCTCTTTCTACCACACCAAAATCCAATCCTGTACTTCTAACCCAAGGAAGCTCTTCTCCACTTTCTCCTCCCTCCTTAAGCCCCCTCCCCCCACCCAACCTTCATCCCTCACTGCTGATGTTTTTGTCAACTACTTCGAGAAGAAGGTTGACGATATCAGCAGCTCCTTCCCCCCCCTCCCCCATAAAGTGGCATCTGACTCAACCAACACTAACCCCAACACACCACGCATGTCCTCCTTCTCTCCTCTTTCCCCAGACGAGGTCCTACAACTAGTGACTTCCACTAGACCTACCACCTGTCCTCTCGACCCTGTCCCGTCTCCAATCTTCCAGACCATCGCACCTGATCTGCTCCCCTTCATCACCTCCATCATCAACACCTCAGTAACCTCAGGCTGCGTCCCATCTGCCCTCAAGTCAGCCAGAGTAACACCACTCCTCAAGAAACCAACCCTTGACCCCTCAGATGTCAAGAACTACAGACCGGTATCACTCCTTTCATTTCTATCAAAAAGCATTGAACGTGTTGTCTCCAACCAGCTCTCTCTCCATCTCTCACATAACAACCTGCTAGATCCCAACCAGTCCGGATTCAAAAAAGCCCACTCCACAGAAACTGCCCTGCTGGCAGTCACAGAAGCACTACATGCTGCCCAGGCTGCTTCCCACTCTGCAGTCCTGATTCTCCTAGACCTATCAGCAGCATTTGACACAGTGAACCACCAGCTGCTCCTAGACACCCTAGCGGATCTAGGCATCGGCGGGACGGCACTAAAGTGGTTCTCCTCTTACCTCACCGACCGGACCTACCAGGTCTCCTGGAAAGGTCTGTTATCATCCCCCCGAACCCTCCAAACTGGGGTCCCACAGGGATCTGTACTTGGTCCCCTCCTTTTCTCACTGTACACTAAATCCCTTGGCACTATCATCTCTGCCCACAATATATCCTATCACTGTTATGCCGATGACACACAACTGTTTCTATCCTTCCCCCCCTCTGCCACCCAGGTGGAAGAGCGCATCACTGCTTGCCTGGCTGACATCTCACAGTGGATGTCCTCCAACCACCTCAAGCTGAACCCAGACAAGACTGAGCTTCTCTTCTTCCCAGCTAAGTCCTGCCCGATGCGGGAGCTAACTATTTCCGTAGACAACGCCCTGGTAACGTCTGTCCCAACAGCCAGGAACCTTGGTGTTGTCCTGGACAGTCAGCTCTCGTTCAAAACTCACATCACAGCTGTCACTCGATCCTGTAGGTTCACACTCTATAACATACGACGAATTAGACCGTTCCTCACCCAGGAATCATCCCAGCTCCTAATCCAGACAACAGTCCTGTCAAAACTTGACTATTGTAACTCTCTCCTTACTGGCCTACCGGCATGTGCACTGAAGCCTCTCCAACTGATCCAAAATGCCGCAGCTCGCTTGGTCTTCAACCAGCCAAAATTCTCACATGTCTCCCCCCTGCTCCGCTCCCTGCACTGGCTCCCGGTCGCTGCCCGCACAGAATACAAAACTCTGATGTTGGCATTTAAAGCAACCAAAGGTATGGCTCCCCCATATCTTGCCAGCATGATTGAACCCTACAAACCCTCCCGCGCACTCAGATCAGCCAACGCAGGGAAGCTGGAAGTACCCTCACTAAAAACGCCGGGACAACGCTCCACACGTCCCAAACTCTTCTCCCTTCTGGCCCCAAAACTGTGGAATGCACTTCCCGTTGCAATCAGAACTGCAGCATCACTCCCGATCTTCCGCCGTAGTCTGAAAACCCACCTTTTCAGACTCCATCATGGCCCATAGCACTTACCCTACCCCCTTAGACAGCACTTCTTAGACTTATATAGCATTTGAAACAGACTTATAGCATGTCATGTAGACAGCACAATAAGTGCATTGTATGTAGTCATAGCACTTCATAGTATATATGTACAGCATAGTATAGCACATATGTGTAGTTTATATGTATAGTGTCATTATATAGATATGTTCTAGTTATAGTTTATATGTATAGTGTCATTATATAGATATGTTCTAGTCACGGTCTTAGCTTACGCATGTTTCGCGATAAATGCATTTTGTTACATATGTGATGTATTCCCATGCTTTTTGTTCTTGCCTATTGTAAGTCGCTCTGGATTAAGAGCGTCTGCTAAATGCCTAAATTGTAAATTGTAATTGTGCGTCCAGCTCCCAGGGGGACTGTCTGTTCCCGGGTTAGGGTGCATCTTGGCCTGCTGTGTGTCCAGCTCCCAGGGGGACCGTCTGTTCCCGGGTTAGGGTGCATCTTGGCCTGCAGTGCGTTCAGCTCCCAGGGGGACCGTCTGTTCCCGGGTTAGGGTGCATCTTGGCCTGCAGTGTGTCCAGCTCCCAGGGGGACCGTCTGTTCCCGGGTTAGGGTGCATCTTGGCCTGCAGTGCGTTCAGCTCCCAGGGGGACCGTCTGTTCCCGGGTTAGGGTGCATCTTGGCCTGCAGTGTGTCCAGCTCCAAGGGGGACCGTCTGTTCCCGGGTTAGGGTGCATCTTGGCCTGCAGTGCGTCCAGCTCCCAGGGGGACCGTCTGTTCCCGGGTTAGGGTGCATCTTGGCCTGCAGTGCGTCCAGCTCCCAGGGGGACCGTCTGTTCCCGGGTTAGGGTGCATCTTGGCCTGCAGTGTGTCCAGCTCCCAGGGGGACCGTCTGTTCCCGGGTTAGGGTGCATCTTGGCCTGCAGTGTGTCCAGCTCCCAGGGGGACTGTCTGTTCCCGGGTTAGGGTGCATCTTGGCCTGCAGTGTGTCCAGCTCCCAGGGGGACCGTCTGTTCCCGGGTTAGGGTGCATCTTGGCCTACAGTGTGTCCAGCTCCCAGGGGGACCGTCTGTTCCCGGGTAGGGTGCATCTTGGCCTGCATATCATACAGTATGAACTGGGTTGACTGGACATCATACAGTATGAACTGGGTTGATGGACATCATACAGTATGAACTGGGTTGACTGGACATCATACAGTATGAACTGGGTTGACTGGACATCATACAGTATGAACTGGGTTGATGGACATCATACAGTATGAACTGGGTTGATGGACATCATACAGTATGAACTGGGTTGACTGGACATCATACAGTATGAACTGGGTTGACTGGACATCATACAGTATGAACTGGGTTGATGGACATCATACAGTATGAACTGGGTTGACTGGACATCATACAGTATGAACTGGTTAAATCCTGAATTACAGCCAATGAGACAACTTCACAAGACAGCTGCATGTGCTCACTGCTCACAGCCACTATCTGTCTGTCAGTCTGTCAACTGTATCGATAGATACATGATGATAATATATATAACCTTTATTCCTTGGGTAAATCCCTGTATCGATAGATACATGATGATAATATATAACCTTTATTCCTTGGGTAAATCCCTGTATTGATAGATACATGATGATAATATATATAACCTGTGTGTTAGGGCATCGACACATCAACTTCATTAACACAAGTCGATTCAAATTCGGAGAAGTCGGAAAAAAAAGAAAAGAAAAAAATAATCATTTGTTTTCCCCATATTATTTTTGCTCTATGTGTGTGTATGTGTACAGAATTCAAACTGTATGATTGGTTATTGTCACGGACGGGAAGTAATTAATTCCCTTTGCATCGGAGTTCAGCCACAGCCTTAATTAACAACCAGCTGTGTTCTCCTTTGATGTGCGCTCTCAGCGTGTCCCACTAATTAACTGGCTGAAGTTGAACGCGCGTACAAGTACAGAAGCGCGCAAACTTTATCCCCCCCACCCCGTGCTGACAGTGACTAGCTTTACGTGCGGGACGCATGAATCTCTCCGTCTCCGGTCAGTGCAGGTTGTTTGCATGGCTCAGAAAAGACGAAGCTTGAGGACGTTATGCTTCGAGTTGTTGTCGGAGGAGGAGAAGGAAAGGTCGTTCACGTCGTGAACGTGGAAGGTAATAGCAGATTGTATTCTGATGATGTGCCAAACTGCTACTGCATTAATGTTAATTATACCTATGATGACCTATGTCTTCTATTGTGTTCTGAAGGTACACAAGGTATTTTGTATTGTGTTCATATGGCTGGAGCGAGCCGCTGCGCTCAGTGTGCTGTGCCAATTATGCCTCGTCTCAGTTTGTTGTGTTCTCTTTTCTGGTGTATGTGCCAGTGTGGCCGTGTGTGCCTGCACTGTTCAGTGTTTACTATTAAATGTATATGCTTTGATAATCAGCGCCTTGCCATAGATACAGTGTGTGTAGCCTAGCTGTCTTTTCTAATGGGTGTCTGTGCCATATTGGAGAGGCCACTGTGTGTGCTGTGTGTTTAGTGGCTCTGTTTGACATACTCCGTCACTTGACATAAAGCAAAGCAAAGTTACTATATTTACCCAGGGTAACTGGACTAAGCATACTTGTTTACAGCCAGGCCCTGCTCATAGAACATGTCATGGTAGTGGTTCAATGCCTTGCTCAAGGGCACTTCAGCGGTGGTAATTTTAACGTGCCGGTCCGGGGATACGAACTGGCGACCTTCCGGTATCAAGACCGCTCCGCAAACCGTTCGGCCACCGCTGCCACATGCTCCGTACATGAGCGCGCCCCCCCCCCCCCCCCCCCCCATCCCCGTCATCAAACGATGCATCGACTCAACTTCGACTTTACGGTCTGACAAGTCGACTGGGAAAAATCTCAACTTGTTAATGCCCTAGTGTGTGTGTGTGTGTGTGTGTGTGTGTGTGTGCTGACTCACTGTTTCAGCTCAGTTATGGTCTTGATGTTGGAGTCTTCTTGGGCTGTCTCTCCACTGTACTGAACTGTATACCTCTCCTGGACTCGTTAGCAGCAAACTGGAAAAATAAACAGGAACGGATGAGTGAGTGTTTATGTGCATGCATGCATGTGCGCGCACGTGCGTGTGTATCTGTGTGTGTGTGTATCTATATATATATGTGTGTGTGTGTGTGTGTGTGTGTGTGTGTGTGTGTGTGTGTGTGTGTGTGTGTGTGTGTGTGTGTGTGTGTGTGTGTGTGTGTGTGTGTGCGCGCGTGCATGTGCGCGTGTGCGTGCGTGCGTGCGTGCGTGCGTGCGTGCGTGCGCGTGCGTGTGCAGAGATTAAAATAGGGTGCGTTTTGCGTCCCAAAACGCAGTTTATAGTTATGGGATGCAATACAGTAACAACCTCTGCGTCCACGGGATGCACTACTGTACTCAGCATGTACAGTAATAATAAGAAAATCACGAAAAGATAATTTTTCATGGCCCCATCCGACCTCATCCTACGTTATAAACAGTAAAATCCACGTAGGAATCGTTGTAGAACCACTAGTTTGTCATAAAAACAACACAGGCGGGCGCCGCCATCTTGCTCAGAGACGAGCGCTGAGCGGAGTGCAGCCTGGAGACCAGAGCCGTTTAGAGAGAGATAGTGACGACAACATACCGTTCAGTGACTCATGAAGCTCCGTGAATAAACAGTGAACGGAGTTGTCGCAACTCTCTCATCTAAACGGCGCTGCCTCCGACAGAAAGACAGGGGAAGATTTTTGAGCATGACAAGCAACTATAGACCCGATTGAATGGGAAACACATCGTGTGTAACAAACGCTGACACTGTTGTATGTTGTGCGTTGTGGACCGGTGTAGGGATGTCGGTAACGGTTAATTTCCCAGCCCTGACTTTTCGCTGACGAGAAAACCCTCAAACCACAGATAGCACATGGCTAACTCGATAGCCGTAAGCCGTGCCAGTGTGGGGAGACGGATAGGAGGAGGAGGAAGCAACGGCGGCTGTAAACATTCTCCCTCCAGGCCAATAATGGATTTAATAATGCCAAGTAGGTCTCTGCGTTGATACGGTCGACATGTTATGTTAATCTCGTCTCGCTGTCACTCGCTTTTAGTTTTGACTACCGCAAAGCTACCGTTGCAGCCAACTAGTACAACAGAGAACTTTGCGCCATTGAGGGGGCAGAAAACAGCGCTCAAGCAGCGCTGTTCATGCAGCCTGGAGTGTGACAAGCTGGAGTTTGAAACACGGGCAGCGCAAATAACAGCAATTTTAGGCATGTGTGCAACATGACAACTGTTTTAAAGTATTGTACAGTGACAACTAGTGCGAGGCGCGAGGCGAGCAGTGACGCACAATGAATTAGGCTTATAATAAAACAGTGATATAGCTGCAGAAGATACAAATAGTAGAGAGGAGCGCATATTAGATTGGTCTTTTATTTAACAATTATTAAACAGCGGCTCTCAATTACCTCTCAATCAAATAAAAAAATATGTAATCCAAACTCCTCTCGTCAATTGTAAACGAACGGTAACATGAATGAAGTCTTCAAGCCTGACACATTAAATCAGAAGTCAGAAATCAAATCAACAGCGCCTGACACAGGCATGCATTACCTCTCCATCAAATAAAGGAATATAATCCAAAGCTGCACAGCACACGTGACACGACGAACGGCATTTTGCTTCTCTCTTCTCTCGTGTAACATTTATAACTGAAATAAAGTCAGAGGCTTTGTGGAAAAAACACCACCCGACCATAACATGAACTCTTATTAAGCGCAACCAATCAAGCCTGACACATGTAGGCATCCCAGGCTCTAGGTTCTATGGAACAAAACAAAAAACTAAAACAAATAGGCAGCGCAGCAGAGCTTGCTGCGAGGCGCACGGATCGCGGACCAAAAGCAGACGCTTTTTGAGCAATAGACTATAAGTGCAATCAGAGCTGCCTGGGAGAAATGCCCTGTGCTTTATAATAATTACAAAAATACACATTTGATCACATTTCTATCTATAAGGACAAACCTTATTAGAAAAATATGAATAGTATATGAAAGCCTTTTGAAATGTGTATATAAGGTTACTATTGTCATTGCAGGTGCTGCCAAATAAGTAATTAGGCTATAGGCCTATACCTCATGCCAGTCAGTTGCGCAAATATAGTTCAAATCAATTAGCAGAGCGGAGCAGCTTCTCTGCAGCACAATGACCGCAGCTCTTCTTAAAGTTTACTTACTTTAATAATATGACATAGTGTTGGATCTCCAGACAAACAAACCTTGGATTATAATTATTGGATTATACTCATTCTTTATTCAAACGAAAGCACGAGGTAAGAAACTATATAATTCTTCACTGTTCAACTTCACAGCACCCAGGCAGGTGTTCTTAATCGCGTCGCATTCCTATATCAAAGTAGCCTATACCACACTAACTTTGTGATCAACCTTCTTAATTTGCTTATTTTCTTTGTAAAAAGCAACACTGTATTAACTTATTAAGACATGGCAGTATAATATTGGTGCAAAATGGAAATATGTAATATATGAGAGAGAGAGAGAGAGAGAGAGAGAGAGAGAGAGAGAGAGAGAGAGAGAGAGAGAGAGAGAGAGAGAGAGAGAGAGAGAGAGAGAGAGAGAGAGAGAGGGGGAGAGAGAGAGGTTCCATTTCAAAGAAAAAAAAGGCATCGCAGGCGCGACTTTGTGAGGCCCCATTCGCACAAAACGGCTCTGTCTCTGAGAGTGCAATATTATAGTTACCGTAGGTTATATTAGTGCAGAAAAGAGAATAAATCCAGCTTTGGAGAAGATGCGCGAAGGGGTTGTATAGTAGCATGCGGCAGGGAGTCGGGGATGGATAGAATCCACTTCGCTACAGGTGCCGTGATAACGTGGCACATTATGTTTCCACCACGGTCGTGGACTTCTTTGCATATTTTAAAATGCACCCATGTCACTTTTGACTTATTTTCCTGCGTGGACGGCATGACTGTAGCTGCACTTGTTGACTTCCTCGTTAACACGTGAGGACGGAGCCATGCTTGCGCACCAAAATGGGCCAGCTCGCGGACCAAAAGGGGCCGCTTTTTTTTTAATGACTATTCGATTTTTTATTTCAAGATCGATTCCCGTGCATATCGATTGAACGTTGATTAATCCATTTTTTGGGGTCAGCCCTACTAAAAAACGATCTAAAATAAAGGGATTTAAGATCAGAACCAGTGCCACCACACACATTAAAATGCCCCCCCCCCCCCAAAAAAGTGCCAAAGCCAACTGCAGGGCATTGGGGCCACAGAAAATATTAGCAAACCCATTTTCTAAACCTAAACCCAAGTCATCTGCTAATGAAGATGATGTGTGCACGGTTTCGGAATGGAGGCCTGTTCCCAAGTAGTTGCACCGTTCACTGTCCGTACTGTTTGTTGTGTCCCTGTGTGTGTGTGTGTGTGTGTGTGTGTGCGTGTGCGTGTGCGTGTGTGTGTGTGAGAGGAGTTGACTGTCAACAGTCAACTCCTCAAAGCGCTTTGAGGAGTTTCCTCACCACTTCTTGGATTGTGTGAGTGTCGACTAACCCACAGCGGGGCTACACACGGACGCGAGCAGCGGACAGCTGAGTTGACAGCTGACAACAGCAAACTCCTCAAAGCGCGCGCCCGTTCCGTTCATTCATTCTCGTAGCGCGCGGGCACGTGACGTAGGGTAGTGTTAAAGGTGCAGAGCGCCACAGTGTGTGTGTGTGTGTCTGTGCGTGTGTCTGTGTGCGTGTGCATGTGTGTGTGCATGTGTGTGTACCTGGCCTGTCGGTCTATGCTGGCCACTCGGAGGCTCTCCCAGCGTGAGTTGAGGAAGTTCATCTGCTCCCCGATCTCCTCCTCCTCTGTGAGGTTGCCATGGGCGTCAGCTGGCAAGAAAAAAAGGAAAAAAACTTAAGGAGGTTTTGGGACATTCCGTCTTCCACCTGGGAAACACTCTGGCTGAATTGAAAACACACACAAGCTCGTAGTGTGTCCAGCTCCCAGGGGGACCGTCTGTTCCCGGGTTAGGGTGCATCTTGGCCTACAGTGTGTCCAGCTCCCAGGGGGACCGTCTGTTCCCGGGTTAGGGTGCATCTTGGCCTACAGTGTGTCCAGCTCCCAGGGGGACCGTCTGTTCCCGGGTTAGGGTGCTTCTTGGCCTGCAGTGTGTCCAGCTCCCAGGGGGACCGTCTGTTCCCGGGTTAGGGTGCGTCTTGGCCTGCAGTGCGTCCAGCTCCCAGGGGGACCGTCTGTTCCCGGCGCAGAGATGACCCCACACTTCTATGGCCAAGGCACCGTCTGATATGAACTCCAAAAACTCATCTGTCACGTGCACCATGTAGTCCTGCAGAGAGAATCACGTTGCAAAACAGTTCATGAGTTGGAATCAAACAAATCACAATACTGCTACTCAATGTCCGTGCCAGATAACACACTAACTGAAGCCCTTATGGCTCGTACACAGTGCACCATATTTGCTCCGATTTTGCTGTCGACAAAACTCCCGATCTGACGCGAGATCGGGCTTTGATCGCAGAGGTTTTGCTCGCTGTGTGTGAAAGGAGCTGCGAGAAGATCCAATGCCGATAAAAGCGCTCGCCGAACCCTTTCCGACCGATTCTGAATATCTAGCAGGTTTGATATTTGGCTCTCTCGCCGACTGGACATCATACAGTATGAACTGGATTGACTGGACATCATACAGTATGAACTGGGTTGACTGGACATCATACAGTATGAACTGGGTTGATGGACATCATACAGTATGAACTGGGTTGATGGACATCATACAGTATGAACTGGGTTGATGGACATCATACAGTATGAACTGGGTTGACTGGACATCATACAGTATGAACTGGGTTGACTGGAAGTCATACAGTATGAACTGGGTTGACTGGACATCATACAGTATGAACTGGGTTGACTGGACATCATACAGTATGAACTGGGTTGACTGGACATCATACAGTATGAACTGGGTTGATGGACATCATACAGTATGAACTGGGTTGACTGGACATCATACAGTATGAACTGGTTAAATCCTGAATTACAGCCAATGAGACAACTTCACAAGACAGCTGCATGTGCTCACTGCTCACAGCCACTATCTGTCTGTCAGTCTGTCAACTGTATCGATAGATACATGATGATAATATATATAACCTTTATTCCTTGGGTAAATCCCTGTATCGATAGATACATGATGATAATATATAACCTTTATTCCTTGGGTAAATCCCTGTATTGATAGGTACATGATGATAATATATATAACCTGTGTGTTAGGGCATCGACACATCAACTTCATTAACACAAGTCGATTCAAATTCGGAGAAGTCGGAAAAAAAAGAAAAGAAAAAAATAATCATTTGTTTTCCCCATATTATTTTTGCTCTATGTGTGTGTATGTGTACAGAATTCAAACTGTATGATTGGTTATTGTCACGGACGGGAAGTAATTAATTCCCTTTGCATCGGAGTTCAGCCACAGCCTTAATTAACAACCAGCTGTGTTCTCCTTTGATGTGCGCTCTCAGCGTGTCCCACTAATTAACTGGCTGAAGTTGAACGCGCGTACAAGTACAGAAGCGCGCAAACTTTATCCCCCCCACCCCGTGCTGACAGTGACTAGCTTTACGTGCGGGACGCATGAATCTCTCCGTCCCCGGTCAGTGCAGGTTGTTTGCATGGCTCAGAAAAGACGAAGCTTGAGGACGTTATGCTTCGAGTTGTTGTCGGAGGAGGAGAAGGAAAGGTCGTTCACGTCGTGAACGTGGAAGGTAATAGCAGATTGTATTCTGATGATGTGCCAAACTGCTACTGCATTAATGTTAATTATACCTATGATGACCTATGTCTTCTATTGTGTTCTGAAGGTACACAAGGTATTTTGTATTGTGTTCATATGGCTGGAGCGAGCCGCTGCGCTCAGTGTGCTGTGCCAATTATGCCTCGTCTCAGTTTGTTGTGTTCTCTTTTCTGGTGTATGTGCCAGTGTGGCCGTGTGTGCCTGCACTGTTCAGTGTTTACTATTAAATGTATATGCTTTGATAATCAGCGCCTTGCCATAGATACAGTGTGTGTAGCCTAGCTGTCTTTTCTAATGGGTGTCTGTGCCATATTGGAGAGGCCACTGTGTGTGCTGTGTGTTTAGTGGCTCTGTTTGACATACTCCGTCACTTGACATAAAGCAAAGCAAAGTTACTATATTTACCCAGGGTAACTGGACTAAGCATACTTGTTTACAGCCAGGCCCTGCTCATAGAACATGTCATGGTAGTGGTTCAATGCCTTGCTCAAGGGCACTTCAGCGGTGGTAATTTTAACGTGCCGGTCCGGGGATACGAACTGGCGACCTTCCGGTATCAAGACCGCTCCGCAAACCGTTCGGCCACCGCTGCCACATGCTCCGTACATGAGCGCGCCCCCCCCCCCCCCCATCCCCGTCATCAAACGATGCATCGACTCAACTTCGACTTTACGGTCTGACAAGTCGACTGGGAAAAATCTCAACTTGTTAATGCCCTAGTGTGTGTGTGTGTGTGTGTGTGTGTGTGTGTGTGTGTGTGTGCTAACTCACTGTTTCAGCTCAGTTATGGTCTTGATGTTGGAGTCTTCTTGGGCTGTCTCTCCACTGTACTGAACTGTATACCTCTCCTGGACTCGTTAGCAGCAAACTGGAAAAATAAACAGGAACGGATGAGTGAGTGTTTATGTGCATGCATGCATGTGCGCGCACGTGCGTGTGTATCTGTGTGTGTGTGTATCTATATATATATGTGTGTGTGTGTGTGTGTGTGTGTGTGTGTGTGTGTGTGTGTGTGTGTGTGTGTGTGTGTGCGCGCGTGCATGTGCGCGTGTGCGTGCGTGCGTGCGTGCGTGCGTGCGCGTGCGTGCGCGTGCGTGTGCAGAGATTAAAATAGGGTGCGTTTTGCGTCCCAAAACGCAGTTTATAGTTATGGGATGCAATACAGTAACAACCTCTGCGTCCACGGGATGCACTACTGTACTCAGCATGTACAGTAATAATAAGAAAATCACGAAAAGATAATTTTTCATGGCCCCATCCGACTTCATCCTACGTTATAAACAGTAAAATCCACGTAGGAATCGTTGTAGAACCACTAGTTTGTCATAAAAACAACACAGGCGGGCGCCGCCATCTTGCTCAGAGACGAGCGCTGAGCGGAGTGCAGCCTGGAGACCAGAGCCGTTTAGAGAGAGATAGTGACGACAACATACCGTTCAGTGACTCATGAAGCTCCGTGAATAAACAGTGAACGGAGTTGTCGCAACTCTCTCATCTAAACGGCGCTGCCTCCGACAGAAAGACAGGGGAAGATTTTTGAGCATGACAAGCAACTATAGACCCGATTGAATGGGAAACACATCGTGTGTAACAAACGCTGACACTGTTGTATGTTGTGCGTTGTGGACCGGTGTAGGGATGTCGGTAACGGTTAATTTCCCAGCCCTGTAGCCGATGGCATTATCCGGTTAATTAACGGTTGTTGATTTTTTTTATAGGCTACCCCAAATGTAATATGCATGTATAGGCTACATAATTAACGTTGGTAGTCGAATGGTATACATTTATTTATGCTCCAAACAAAAATACAATTAATACAAAGAAATTGTTGTAGGCTTAATCATCAATGCATGCATGCATGCATCTGCGCGTCTACAGTACAGGGGTCCGCTGGTCCTAGTCCAAAACATAAATAAGTCAAGTCCAGATCTGAGCAACGGAGCAACCTATACCTATAAAGCCACTGGCCGCTTTGGCTAAGCCTATTATTTGTATTATTAAGGAAGATCAGCATGCATGTCAACGTGTTCTGTTAGTTGACTTTTCGCTGACGAGAAAACCCTCAAACCACAGATAGCACATGGCTAACTCGATAGCCGTAAGCCGTGCCAGTGTGGGGAGACGGATAGGAGGAGGAGGAAGCAACGGCGGCTGTAAACATTCTCCCTCCAGGCCAATAATGGATTTAATAATGCCAAGTAGGTCTCTGCGTTGATACGGTCGACATGTTATGTTAATCTCGTCTCGCTGTCACTCGCTTTTAGTTTTGACTACCGCAAAGCTACCGTTGCAGCCAACTAGTACAACAGAGAACTTTGCGCCATTGAGGGGGCAGAAAACAGTGCTCAAGCAGCGCTGTTCATGCAGCCTGGAGTGTGACAAGCTGGAGTTTGAAACACGGGCAGCGCAAATAACAGCAATTTTAGGCATGTGTGCAACATGACAACTGTTTTAAAGTATTGTACAGTGACAACTAGTGCGAGGCGCGAGGCGAGCAGTGACGCACAATGAATTAGGCTTATAATAAAACAGTGATATAGCTGCAGAAGATACAAATAGTAGAGAGGAGCGCATATTAGATTGGTCTTTTATTTAACAATTATTAAACAGCGGCTCTCAATTACCTCTCAATCAAATAAAAAAATATGTAATCCAAACTCCTCTCGTCAATTGTAAACGAACGGTAACATGAATGAAGTCTTCAAGCCTGACACATTAAATCAGAAGTCAGAAATCAAATCAACAGCGCCTGACACAGGCATGCATTACCTCTCCATCAAATAAAGGAATATAATCCAAAGCTGCACAGCACACGTGACACGACGAACGGCATTTTGCTTCTCTCTTCTCTCGTGTAACATTTATAACTGAAATAAAGTCAGAGGCTTTGTGGAAAAAACACCACCCGACCATAACATGAACTCTTATTAAGCGCAACCAATCAAGCCTGACACATGTAGGCATCCCAGGCTCTAGGTTCTATGGAACAAAACAAAAAACTAAAACAAATAGGCAGCGCAGCAGAGCTTGCTGCGAGGCGCACGGATCGCGGACCAAAAGCAGACGCTTTTTGAGCAATAGACTATAAGTGCAATCAGAGCTGCCTGGGAGAAATGCCCTGTGCTTTATAATAATTACAAAAATACACATTTGATCACATTTCTATCTATAAGGACAAACCTTATTAGAAAAATATGAATAGTATATGAAAGCCTTTTGAAATGTGTATATAAGGTTACTATTGTCATTGCAGGTGCTGCCAAATAAGTAATTAGGCTATAGGCCTATACCTCATGCCAGTCAGTTGCGCAAATATAGTTCAAATCAATTAGCAGAGCGGAGCAGCTTCTCTGCAGCACAATGACCGCAGCTCTTCTTAAAGTTTACTTACTTTAATAATATGACATAGTGTTGGATCTCCAGACAAACAAACCTTGGATTATAATTATTGGATTATACTCATTCTTTATTCAAACGAAAGCACGAGGTAAGAAACTATATAATTCTTCACTGTTCAACTTCACAGCACCCAGGCAGGTGTTCTTAATCGCGTCGCATTCCTATATCAAAGTAGCCTATACCACACTAACTTTGTGATCAACCTTCTTAATTTGCTTATTTTCTTTGTAAAAAGCAACACTGTATTAACTTATTAAGACATGGCAGTATAATATTGGTGCAAAATGGAAATATGTAATATATGAGAGAGAGAGAGAGAGAGAGAGAGAGAGAGAGAGAGAGAGAGAGAGAGAGAGAGAGAGAGAGAGAGGGGGAGAGAGAGAGGTTCCATTTCAAAGAAAAAAAAGGCATCGCAGGCGCGACTTTGTGAGGCCCCATTCGCACAAAACGGCTCTGTCTCTGAGAGTGCAATATTATAGTTACCGTAGGTTATATTAGTGCAGAAAAGAGATAAATCCAGCTTTGGAGAAGATGCGCGAAGGGGTTGTATAGTAGCATGCGGCAGGGAGTCGGGGATGGATAGAATCCACTTCGCTACAGGTGCCGTGATAACGTGGCACATTATGTTTCCACCACGGTCGTGGACTTCTTTGCATATTTTAAAATGCACCCATGTCACTTTTGACTTATTTTCCTGCGTGGACGGCATGACTGTAGCTGCACTTGTTGACTTCCTCGTTAACACGTGAGGACGGAGCCATGCTTGCGCACCAAAATGGGCCAGCTCGCGGACCAAAAGGGGCCGCTTTTTTTTTTAATGACTATTCGATTTTTTATTTCAAGATCGATTCCCGTGCATATCGATTGAACGTTGATTAATCCATTTTTTGGGGTCAGCCCTACTAAAAAACGATCTAAAATAAAGGGATTTAAGATCAGAACCAGTGCCACCACACACATTAAAATGCCCCCCCCCCCAAAAAGTGCCAAAGCCAACTGCAGGGCATTGGGGCCACAGAAAATATTAGCAAACCCATTTTCTAAACCTAAACCCAAGTCATCTGCTAATGAAGATGATGTGTGCACGGTTTCGGAATGGAGGCCTGTTCCCAAGTAGTTGCACCGTTCACTGTCCGTACTGTTTGTTGTGTCCCTGTGTGTGTGTGTGTGTGTGTGTGTGTGTGTGTGTGTGTGTGTGTGCGTGTGCGTGTGCGTGTGTGTGTGTGAGAGGAGTTGACTGTCAACAGTCAACTCCTCAAAGCGCTTTGAGGAGTTTCCTCACCACTTCTTGGATTGTGTGAGTGTCGACTAACCCACAGCGGGGCTACACACGGACGCGAGCAGCGGACAGCTGAGTTGACAGCTGACAACAGCAAACTCCTCAAAGCGCGCGCCCGTTCCGTTCATTCATTCTCGTAGCGCGCGGGCACGTGACGTAGGGTAGTGTTAAAGGTGCAGAGCGCCACAGTGTGTGTGTGTGTGTCTGTGCGTGTGTCTGTGTGCGTGTGCATGTGCGTGTGCATGTGTGTGTACCTGGCCTGTCGGTCTATGCTGGCCACTCGGAGGCTCTCCCAGCGTGAGTTGAGGAAGTTCATCTGCTCCCCGATCTCCTCCTCCTCTGTGAGGTTGCCATGGGCGTCAGCTGGCAAGAAAAAAAGGAAAAAAACTTAAGGAGGTTTTGGGACATTCCGTCTTCCACCTGGGAAACACTCTGGCTGAATTGAAAACACACACAAGCTCGTAGCGCGGCACTGTTTGCTATTTTTGAAAAATCGTGAAAATGTGGCACAACTCTTTGAATATATATTATTTCAGAGAGAACATTTTGAACTCAAAGCTTTGCTTCTGGGGGGGTCCCTGGAACAACATATTTTCAGATGGGGGTCGGTGGCCAATTACATATCCTTTTTGGGGTCCTTGACATGAAATATGGAGCACCACCGATACAGAAACATAGGTATTTCATGAAACTGTCAGAATTTAGAAGACATTCTTTAAATTTCGATGTCAGGCCTAAATGGGTTAAGGCCCGCCAAAATACAATTTTGTCAACAAATTCAACTGTAGACGAAAATTGCACTGCAGAATGAAATCAACTAAAATCTTGATATTAAGTAGACTAACACTAAAACATTTTAGATGACAAAAATATGACACATTTTTTATTCAAAGGACTATGACATTTGCTGTCAAAATGAAGACTGGCTTTAAACACATCACTTACACTCCATCTTCAACAGTTTAGTCATTTATCGGTTTAACTAGCGTCGACTGACTTACCGATGGGGTCTCTGCAGAGTCAGACCACGGGGTCAGAGGTCACCGATGGGGTCAGTGCAGACCATGGGATCAGAGAGGTGGGCAGGTTGACCGCAGTCACTCTGAAGTGGTAGACGGCGGGCGGCAGCAGGCCTGTGACAAAAAATAGCAGATCTACAAGCTCAGACAATTATTTGACAACTTTAGTTCAACTAAAGGTGGCCTTACACTAGCCGATTTTTTTAAATCTGAAATCTGATAGCACCACACACTACAGGATAATCGGAGCGGGGCAGAGCAAATATCAAACATTCTTGATGTTGATCGGGCCGATCCCGATCGCGCTTTGAGCGCGGCCCGAGCAGATCGATTGAGTCGGGCACCCCCCGAGCGTCAAAAAATGCCCGATTATCGGCTAGTGTAAGGCCACCTTTACTTTGTAGACTGTTTAGAAAAATAAAATAAATCTAATCATAATGCTGGCACAAATATGTTGGTCTTAAAGTGTATTTATACCTGCCTGTATACCTGTAAAGAAGAGTAGTGTTTAAGCTGTGTCATGGTCCACTGATTGACACAATATTGCAGTTTTAGGTTGTATATTATATTCAAAGGTTTGAGGCAGCAGAGGCACGTTACTCCATAGCTCTGGTCCATAGCTCTAATGAAATGCAATGCATTAGAGCTATGGACCAGAGCTAAGTCTATCCAAGCCCTTCAGCACGTTGCATAAAACCTGACAGTTAAACTCATTGTAAAGCCACACTGTACCAGTTTATAAACAACCGTATCGGTACTCACTCACAAAGGTTTGTTGTTTAAATCCCCATGCACTGCTCCTTGTGTTCCACTCAGAGTTAGACCTGTAAGGGTCCATTTGGTTCCATGTGTTACACTCTCAGTTACAGACCTGTAAGGGTCCATTTGGTTCCACATGTGTTACTCTCAGAGTTACAGGGTGCATTTGGTTACAGCTACATGAGAATGGGTCACGTACGTCAGCTGTAGCTCCCTGTGTTGTTTGTTGATGTAATCACTAGCAGGTGTGAAAACAGCTGATGTTCTGAGCTTGAAGATCAGTAGTACAGAGTCACAGAATTCTATAGGTTCACTGACTTCATGTAACACACCGGAAACTAATTAAATAATAACTAATTGTTAATTATAATAATAATAATAAACTAAACTAAACTAATTGTTCTATTAATAAAATAGATCCATTAATTAATATTTTATTACATTTGTTCTGCCTGGTTTAAGAAAATAAACATATTGTCTAGTATTATTTATTGTATAAACTAATAACTAGTTGTTCTATTAAGTTCAAACTAGTTCTATTCATTAATACATTTTAAATGATATTTATTTAAGAAAAAAAAAAAGAAAAAAAACTGGATTTCTAAAGTTTTCAAAGGAGTAGAGTCATTTCCTGGAGGAAAAGTACCACACTACAAGAACAAGCCAATTTAAAAACAGTCTTATTACTTAAAATTCAGTCTGGTCTTCGTGGTAAATTTTTTTTAACAAAATTAAAAATTGCATACAGTAATTTAAGTACAATATTCAAACATTCATGTTTGGTGGCATGGCTCTGTTCTGGGAGATTGTCAGCATTAATAATCTAGGTCATTCTGTAGAGACCTTGGGGTGAAAACCTCCTTCAGCTTTCCACACTTCATTTGAAGACCCGAGGCCTCCTTTTAGTCCATTTAGACCTGGTGAAACCTATAAATTATACCATTCATGCCGGGATCCACCTGTCTACATCATTTATTGTTTTAATAAGAATTTGAAGGTTTTCAGAAAACCTTAGGCTAGGTTTTAGAAGGTGTAAATGTGTAAAATACATTAACTATAACTAAATATTCCTTAAACATGTAAATAGTACCACTGTATTCCTCATCCTTGTTATGAACCATTTGATCTAGGGGTAATGGACCCATAACACAGTGAAGGAGGAGGACACCCGGGTATAAATGCAATAATTTATTAACAAGAAAATAATGAATATTTACAGATATATGGCATCATGAATAAATTACAATCAACATGAAACATATTACAAACAGATATTACTTTTATTACAATTTTGTTTTGACTATGGCGTATTCTCTCGTGTATCATCAGATGTCCGTCTCCATGCTCGCCTCTCCTTGGAGGCCAGTTGGGTCAAAACACAGTATACCACATTGACAGCTGTAGTGAGTCTACAGTCCACCTGACTGCTGGCAATATAGCCTGGTTGTGATATGTAGATATGATTGATAGTTTATTATTTATTTATATTAATTAATTCTACAATTTTACAAGTCATTGTATTTATTTTTGTATTACTATTGTATTACTAATTTTATTTTATATATTACTAGGTTATTACTAATTGTATGTATTACTATACTACTCATTTTATTTTATATATTACTATGTTATTACTAATTTTATGTATTACTATACTCATTTTATTTATTTGATGCATTACTGTTATTACTAATTTTATTTATTTTATGTATTACTGTTATTACTAATTTTATTTGTATGCATTTATTTTATGTATTACTGTTATTACTAATTGTATTTGTATGCATTTATTTTATGCATTACTGTTATTACTAATTTTATGCATTACTATATTGCTAATTTTATTTATTTTATGTATTACTATATTACTAATTATATTTATTTTACGCATTACTATGCCATTACTAATTTTATTTATTTTATTTACTATTTTAATGCTTCAATCTATATTTTGTATCATTTGTTTTATCCATTTATAGTTATTTATATATTTGTTTTGTTTATTTTTGTTTAAGTGAACAACCAAAAAGCCCCGATTGATCACATCTACATATCACCACTACCAGTCAGGATCTGAGTGACTCAGAACCCTGGTGACCTCCATATGGCTGCTTAGGAGGACCAGATGGAGCCACACAGGAGACCAGCAACGTCCTAAAGAAAAGAAAGAAATGCTCATTACTACATTGTTCATAAAACAATCATAGTGTGTGTGTGTGTGTGTGTGTGTGTGTGTGTGTTGTACAGTTACCTTGCCGTGATGTGACTCCAAAGGTGAGCAGAAATAGTTGCTCCATTGGCTAGAAACGTGCTCTTCACCGGCATGATGATCTTGTTCCTAAAAAAAGTCTATAGTCAACCCCTAACTGATTACAGAACATGATATAAAAACACAACCAGAAGGATTTAGGAAGCAGCCGATCTACAAGCTCAAAATGTGTTACGTTGTAATGTGTATAAAGTTATTGAATTATGCCTTTTTGTTTACAAAGTCTAAAAAAGCCAAAGTTGTATTCATAATGTTAGTACGACGCAATTAAATTGTTATTGTAATTTATTTGAGCGACAATTAATCGGCCAGTAAAAACCGAAAAAAGACACACCCCAAATTAGCTTGGCTGTGTGTGTGTGTGTGTCCTGTCACAACATACACTTACAGTAACGTTTAAGAATAGGGATCGACCGATTCTCGACAACAGACGATTGGCTTTTTTTCAGTTTCATTCATGTTACAACGCACTTAAATCTTTAATTGCAATTTATTTGAGAGACAATAATCGTCTAGTAAAAAGAAACCTCATAATCGTGACACGCCTAAAGCGGTTCTTACTGTGGTGTTCCTCACCGGCAGGCCCAGGTCCGAAGTCCTCCGGCGTCTACCCAGATCTCCGTCCTCCGTCCTCCCATCCATCCATGGACAGACCTGCAGATCTCCATCTCTTGGTTGAGACTTCCAGCTGTGTCTACTGCCATCTCCATCCTGAGAAAGAAAGACAGAAACCAAATTAGCTTTTGTTGAGCTGCAAATTCAGAACCACTTATACCCTTTATACACATTTGATAAAACAGACCTTTAATGAGCATTTGGTATGTGCTCCTATTTCACTACACAAATTGATTCTCCAAAAATAGCATAACATGTTGCAACGCGGTGTGAGCTTGTAGATCTGCTATTTTTGCTGAACACTCCCCCCAGAATAGGGATGCTGGGGTTGAAGTGGTTAACAAAAGTGTCATTAAGACTTTGATTAGCTTGGACAGACTACTCACAGCTCCTCTGAGGGGGGGGGGGGATCTCTGTCCAGGGAACATCAGCTCGTCTACCAAGATCTCCATTCTAACAAAGAACAAAAAACACACACCAAATTAGCTTTGCCGTGTGTGTGCGCGCGTGTGTATGTGTGTGTGTGTGCGCCCTGTCCAGCAGCGGCGTTCCAGCGACGTCTACCGCGATCTCCATCCTAACAAAATAAAGAAAGATTGATTAGACTCATTAGAGTGACCAAGGGCCAGATATATATTCTATCCTGTCACAACATATATACAGCCTAGTACATCAAACTTTTATTTATAGAGAACATTTAAAATAGAAGCTAAACGTATCACTTACAGTAATAAACGTTTAAGTTAGGGTTATTTTTGACAGGCCTAACAGGGTCTCTTACTTTGAGTCGTCTTCAGAGGAATGCAGATTCCTGGACAGCGGGAGACCTGCAGTACATCTGGAAGAAAGACATGGCGGTTATCGTCTATGAATGGCTGAAGAGCTTCGCACATCACTCCCTTGTTGTTGCTGCCAATAGTCTGGAGAGTCTACCGTTCTTAGCTTACTTCTTATTCTTGATGACAAGTGTTTATGAATTTGATGTATTACTATGTGTTGTTCTTGCTTACTGTAAGTCACTCTGGATAAAGTGTGTGATAACTGCCTAAATTGTAAATTGTTGAAATTCCTAGACGTGATCAATTAGGGTGTGCTCTTCGGTGATAGCAGTGGTGTTATTTGTCTATTTTTACAGTCCCATTCCCAGAAAGACCACCGCCTGTGCCACACCGATACGGCATCTAGCCGGTACCGAGGCTCTGGTGTTCCCCACCGCTGAGTACTGTGCCCCAGTCTGGAGCCGTAGCCCTCATGTTGGTTTTGGGGCTTTTTATGCCTTTACTGATAGTGAACAGTATATAGACAGGAAAGGGGGAAGTGACGCGCGGCAAAGGCCGTCGGGAGTCGAACCCGCAGCACGCCATCCGGCTGGCTTGGCAGCCTAGGTGCCCAGAAAGTTGAGCTAACCATCCGGGCCACACTTAAATATTTAATTGCAATTTATTTGAGCGACAATAATCGTCCAGTAAAAAGAAACCTCATTATCGTGACAGGCCTAAAGCGGTTCTTACTGTGGGGTGCTGAAAACAGAATAGGGATGCTGGGGTTGAAGTGGTTAACAAAAGTGTCATTAAGACTTTGATTAGCTTGGAGAGCTGACAGACATTCAACCAGTGCCACTAGGAGGCATCATTCTGCCATGCTATACTTCATGCCATAACAGTACAGCAGATATCCATCCTCAACAACAAACAAGAAATATTCCTACTCACAGCTCATCAGAAGTCCTCAGAGAAAACCCCGGGGAGGGAAGCTTTGGAACGGATCTCTGTCCTTCCACGACGTCTACCACGACCCATCATCCACCCTAACAAAGAAAGAACGAAAGATTAAGAGCCAGATATACGTACATTGTGTCCTTTCACATCATACACAAAATGTATAGTATTAGAGAACATTTAAAACAGAAGCGGACCATACCACTCACAGTAATAGAAAAGTCTAAGTGGTTTCTTACTTTGAGCCGTCTTCAGAGCCCCCATGCAGATTCATCCATGGACAGCGAGAGCTGCAGATATCCACCTGTAGGGGCTCCGGTTGAGCCTCGCAGCATCTGGAAGGAAGACATGGTGGTTATAGTCTATGAATGGCTGAAGAGCTTTGCACATCACTCACTTGTTGCTGCTGCCAATAGGAATTTGTGATTTCTGTGTGGCGACAACTTCTGTGTCTGTCCAATTTTTTTTTTAATAATACATACAATTTATATAGCACTTTTCAAGGTACCCAAAGTTGCTTCACAAAACAGAAGTTAAAAAGGTTAAAAACTAGAAATAATTTGTTGGCATGTCTGTGAAGCTTTTCGGTTCCACACCAGTAACGAGCGAAGCAGCAGGTTGAGAAAGCTCAAGAATGGCGTCCCACAGGGGTCAGTGCTGGCACTGAATGATGCTGTTCAACAACTACATCCACATCAATGAAGTATGGCTATGCAGACGACCAGAGTACTGTGCACCAGGCTGGAGCCGTACCTCTCATGTCAAGAAGATGGATGCTGCCCTCAACATCGGATGGGCCACCCCAAACAAACAACTGCCTGCCTGTTCTCGCTGGAATCACTCCAACAGAGGTCAGACGAGAAGCAGCCACGCTGGCCCTCACCGGGAAGGCACAGCTGAGTGAATCCCAGACATCTCCTCCACAAGGTCGTCAGAGACACCACAGCACACATGCCTCAAGTCACGGCACACTTTGCCACAGCACACGTGCCTCAAGTCAGTGCCCCTTTGCCACACAGGCCCAAGAACTGCTCCACACAACACCAGCTGACACCTCCAAGGCATCCTGGGTGAAGGCAAGACAGAGGGACCAGTGGAATACATTGAGGACCCCAAATATGTTCTTTGCCAGCACCTCCCCTGCAAGGAGTGGACAACCCTCAAAGCAGAAGTGGGACATCTCGGACAGTGCCCACTGTGAATGCGAGGATCCACTACAGACTGTGGAACACGTAATGACCATTTGCCCCAAATACCGGCCACCGAATGGTGATCGTGGCTTAGGTGACCTAGACAATGACACACTGGACTGGCTTGCTGCAACAGAGCTGACGTTCTATGGACATACGGCAGAAGATTTTTATGAAACTTATTTGTCATTTATTTTTTTGGCATGTTTGTCAAACCTTTGTGGCATTTAATTATGGAACTTGTGGATGTTTTATATATTAGTTTTAGTGGCACTTGCGGCTTTTGTGACATTCTTTGAAATGTATTGACACATTTGAGATTATGTTTTTGTTAGGGATGTCCGATATAGGCATTAAAAATTAATATCGATATCGGTTATTTTTTACATTAAAAACATCTACAAGCTCACAATGCGACACGTGAGCTTGTAGATCTGCCATTTTCAAATGATTTTTATACATCTGAAAACTTGAAATGAGACATTTTGCATAATGAGCACTTTTACTTTTGGTACCTTTTTATACCAAAACCTTTGTACTTTTACTCGAGTACATGTTGAATTTACTTGTAACAGAGTATTTCTATATTGCAGTATTTATAGCCTACTAATATTTAAGTAAAAAGTTTGAGTTATTTTTCCACCACTGGAAAAAGCCTGCATATATAATCGGTATCTGTTGATATCGGAAATTAGGAGTTGGACAATAGCCAACACATGATTTGTGTGATTTTGTGCAGCTTTTAGTGAGTTTGTGGCATTTTGTTTACTTTTGTTTGTTTGTTTTGTGAACGACCAAAGAGCACACCCAGTATGTATCACAATGCTATTTCCACCAGGCAGGTGTACTTATATCTACATCTCCTAAGCGGCCATGTACTAAACACTACAGATATCACAATTTGACTTTGGCAGCAGCAAGAAACGACTGATATGCAAAGCTCTTCAGCCATGCTTCTCTCTATACAAACACTCATAATGTTCACATGGACATCTTAGCAGCCAGGATGGGGTGGTCGGCCTGGAGGCCACTCAGGGGGGGGGGGGGGGGGGGGGGGGGGGGGGGTCACACAGGAGACCAGGGCATCCTCAGGTTCAGCGTTCCAGCAGCATCTACGGTCATCTCCATCCACATCTAGAAAGAAAGCAAGAAATCAGAAGCTGACCATATCACTCACAGTAATAGAAACATTTTAAAAGGATCTCTGGCTAATAAGACAAATATTCCTTAAAACATTATACTTGCCATCTATAACTAAAAATGTAAAATATTTTATTTATTTCATAAATAGATAATCTTTTACTCCATAGGAACTGTTCCCGTCGCAGGTTGATGATGTCCTATGTCCGTGTGGTCCAGCGCTATGGAATGCACTTGCTAATAAAAAGTATTTAAAATAATTGCTTATATTAAAGTATTAAGCTGTTTTTTATTAGTATTCCATAGGGCTAGACCATATGGACATATCATATAATCAACTTGCAACAGGAGCAGTTCCTATTGAGTGAAATATTCTTTATTTATCTAAGAAATAAAATATTTGTCTTATTAACCAGGGATCCTTTAAGAATATTTAAAAGTGCAATATCAAAATGTATATTTATTATAAGTGTCCCTGCACAATAGTTTGTAGAGTCAATATCTCATCCGCTTCTAGAAAGCAATTTAAAATACAAATTACAAGTAATGTCGAGTACTTTTGGAACTCACTGAACAGCCATGCCTACCACCTGTTTCGAATTGTCACAATGCAGGAGGCAGCAGCACTGCTACCCATTAATTAAAAACAAGTGCTTCCAAACAGAAAGTAGCTCCACGTCACTTATAACGGTGTATTTTTTATGAAACAAATGCTTTGCAGATTTTGAGTAGGCTATAATTCAAGCTTGCCCTACAGCTGCAATGTTGGCGAGTTTAGCATTGTTTAACTTTAATACAAGCAGATTGTAAATTCAATGTGGATCAATGGGCTGCTAATGGAGGGCATGCATTGCAACTCTAGATTCATCTCATTATGCAAATCGCGGATACTGGTGATGCCAATTAGTCATTTGACTCAGCTGTGTGGCGTCAGTGTGTCAACACAACTGAACGGTTGCTTTTTCAACACATTTGGTTTAAATACTTTACATTTCACAGCAACCTTCTACATATAAAACAAAATAAATAATTAAATTCACACAACTCAAGAGGCTCACTCCATAAATGTTGCACAGTTCAAACGATAGCCTACCTTTCTCAGTTGCGTTCAGTTCAAACCAAAAAACAACTTAAAACAGTTCCTCTGTCAAACCACCACGCAATAAATGCACCGTTTATAACCCTTCTCAAAATGATAAATCCTTTACCTCGGTTAGCAGGTAAGGTTAGCACAGGGTTTAAATGGCTACAGCCAGGGGGTCCGCCGCTGGGTCCGGGACGTGTGTGTGGAAGAGAAGCATTCAACAACATGATCGGTTGTAGACTCGTAGCCGTGATGAGACCATAGGATGAGACGCAGAAATGCTTTCAGGTGGTAATAATCATTCAATCAGTGACGCGGGGCAGGTCACGTGCGGAGAATGACGCGGTGTGATTGGCAGGTAGGGGCGGGGCCGAGGGGTGTGTTCACTGTGTTGTGACTGTGTGACTGTGTGACTGTGTGTCTGTCTGTGTGTGTGTGTGTGTGTGTGTGTGTGTGTGTGTGTGTGTGTGTGTGTGTGTGTGTGTGTGTGTGTGTGTGTGTGTGTGTGCCGTGTGGCCTAGAGTCCTACCATTTAAATAGTTTTGATGGGAAAGAAATGCTATTTGTCCCAAAGTTATTGCAAAAGATTGCTATTGTTTTCAAAAAGCATCATTATCACCCTTGCAAAGTTCTGTTCTTATTCAACGGCCTTTGTAGTCCTCAAAGGAAAATAGGGCGCTGTTTTTCCTTTATGTTTTTGACGATGGGTTCTCAGATTGTTTAAGACAGAGCTGAATCAGTTTTATTCTACGGTCTCTGTCGCCCTCAAGTGGACAAAATCAGTAACAGGCCTAGAACCACAGTTTACATTCCTGCAGGTTAGTTCATAGATTTAACTCATTGTAATTTAGGCTGATTGTCTCCACCAGGCCGAAGGCATGGGGAGAGAGTATGTTTGTCTCCACCAGGCCGAAGGCATGGGGAGAGAGTATGTTTTGCACTCCGTCCGTGTGTGTGTGTGTGTCCGTCCGTCCGTGTGTGTGTGTCCGTCCGTCCGTCCGTCCTTCCTTCCGTCCGTCTGTGTACAGCTAATCTCCGGTACCGTTAACCCGGTCGATGCCAAACTTTGCACACACACTCCCTGGATGGCAACGATGAACCTCTGCCCCGCATTTTCCAGAACGGCCTGTTATAGCGCCACCATGAGGCAGCTTTTCACATTTTTACCTAAAACTGCACCGATCTGCGTGAAACGTTGCATGCACACTCCCTAGTGGCCAAGGACAAACCTTTGACCTGCAATTTCCGCATCTGCTTTTTATAGCGCCACCAGGAGGCTGACTTTTGTAAAACACCTTTTTTGATATTACTCCTCCAGATTCTGTCCACAAATCTCACAAATCGTTACACAGTATCTCTATGGTCATGTGCTCAAGTCGGATCTGTCCGATATTTCACATTCCATCCTAATTGGCTATAATTGGCTTTCACAGTTTGCAAGATTGCCCCGTTTTGAACAAAAGCCTCAAATCATGAACGCAGCATACAATTTACATGAAATCTTTCACACATTTTCTTACTAGGCTGAGGAATATATCCCACCCTTTTCACATTGGCCTGTTATAGTGCCACCAACAGGTTTATTTTTGCAAAACACATTTTTGGAACAAAATGCCTCAAATCATCCAATTGCCATCAAAGGCTCCTAAACATTACTCCTAAACATTTTGCCAAACATCACACACACTCCTATCCTCCTGGTGGAGACCTGTGCCCGGAAGGGCACTTTTTCTAGTTTGCACTCCGTCCGTGTGTGTGTGTGTGTCCGTCCGTCCTTCCTTCCGTCCGTCTGTGTACAGCTAATCTCCGGCACCGTTAACCCGGTCGATGCCAAACTTTGCACACACACTCCTTGGATGCCAACGATGAACCTCTGCCCCGCATTTTCCAGAACGGCCTGTTATAGCGCCACCATGAGGCAGCTTTTCACATTTTTTACCTAAAACTGCACCAATCTGCGTGAAACGTTGCATGCACACTCCCTAGAGGCCAAGGACAAACCTTTGACCTGCATTTTCCGCATCTGCCTTTTATAGCGCCACCAGGAGGCCGACTTTTGTAAAACACATTTTTTGATATTACTCCTCCAGATTCTGTCCAAAAATCTCACAAATCGTTACACAGTATCTCTATGGTCATGTGCTCAAGTCGGATCTGTCCGATATTTCATATTCCATCCTAATTGGCTATAATTGGCTTTCACAGTTTGCAAGATTGCCCCGTTTGGAACAAAAGCCTCAAATCATGAACGCAGCATGCAATTTACGTGAAATCTTTCACACATTTTCTTACTAGGCTGAGGAATATATCCCACCCTTTTCACATTGGCCTGTTATAGCGCCACCAACAGGTTGATTTTTGCAAAACACATTTTTGGAACAAAATGCCTCAAATCATCCAATTGCCATCAAAGGCAAACATGTTTATATTACTCCTAAACATTTTGCCAAACATCTCACACAGTCCTATCCTCCTGGTGGAGACCTGTGCCCAGAAGGGCACTTTTTCTAGTTGTTTCTTGTTTCTTGTGTTTGTTGACACCAACAGAGAAAGAAGCATGTTATTATTTTCTTATGAACACCAGACTCTGCACAACAAGCTATCAAAAAAAAGAGAATACAGAAGAAACATTTAATTCTTTAAAACTATGGATGGAGCTGAAATAATTCACCATTTCAGCAACGCCAAGGAGCACTTTCACCAAACAATAGCTGTGGAAATATTGTTTTTGACTTGTTTACAGGTGGAGAGGAACTTTGATAAGTCTGTCAGGGACAGCTATGGGTGTAGTAGTGAAATATGACACGTCACCACCAACCAGTTCATTCATTGAGTTGGCTACAAGTTAAAAAAAACATTACACTAATCTACTAATGTGGTAGACAATTATTAGACAATAAAACACTGGATAAAACTAAGATACACAATAAAACATCAGCACTCGACTGCAGTAATAAACACAGATCAAATAATTTAAGGGCACTATGACCGTGTCGCAGGATTCCCACACATTTTTACCAATGAATTTCCAAAACATTTACAGGAAAATGTAACAATAATTCAGTGCAATGATGAGTCTCTTAGTCCTATGTGCAACAATGATCGAGGGCAGTGTAGCAACAATAACCCAAAGACAGGCAGTGTAGCAACAATAAAGCATAGAATATAGAACGGTATAATTCTATTCCAAATGTTGTGCCTAATCTTTGCTACACCACCACCTATCCTAGGACATAGGATCATAGATTCTACATTTGTATAATACTAATATAACATAATATTTGTTAACCATAAACAAATGTTTGGTTCACAAGCTGTAACAATTATTATACATTTCAGTTCTCAACTCTGTAACTTTCACTTAAGTTGCAACTGAACAAGAAATCAGTTGAATAAAAACAGGCTTCAATCTGGACACAGAATGGACGTCTTCCTGAGCTGTAGCAGACTTTAAGCTGTCTGTCCACCAAAGTGCTATTTGTTTAGGGTTAGCACTGAATGAGTACGACAATGATCGCCTACAGTTTGACTGAATGAGAGTGACAATGATGGCCTGGTTCCAAAACTGTGGTGCGTGCACCCCTTGTGGCGACATGAAAAGGCTAATGGTGGTGCTGTGTTATTTTAAAAATATTATGCCAATATATGGCAAATAATTTATATGCAGAATATAGCCTATGCTGCATATATATATATATGTCATATTCAGGTTCATATATGTGCATATATGTGGATAAATAGGAAATATATGTCTCTATAAAGCGTATGCAATTTATATTTCCATGTGGGGGGGTGCGTCAGCTAGGTCGGGAGGTAACAGTGGGTGCACGGCCAAAAAGGTTTGGGAACCGCTGGCCTAAAGTTTGGCTGAATGAGTGTGACGAGGCTCACTGCATCGTCACACTCATATGTGGTGAAATATGTGCTGCATGCTCCTATTGAAAACGATTCAAATCATGCTCTGTGCTCAGGAAAATAAATAAAATAACCATGGTGGACTTAGACCCGTTTTGGACATTCACCTGTCGCCGTTTATCCGCTAGCCTGGAGAAAACCTGACTATCAATTCATGCTGGGCTGAGCTCTCATCTCTGGTTTGTTTGGCTCCACTCACTGCAATCGTGTCCCACTCCATTACACCTTGAACAGGAGAGAGCAGAATATTAGTTAGAACAGATAGAACATAGTAGATACTGAAATCACCCTATATTGGTCTGAAATAAGAGTTTTTTTCCCAATGGAAATAACTGGGTCGTATTATAATCAGGGACTAGACTATTTGACATTCAATGTTCTTTTCCCACAAATGAGTCTTGGAAAATGGTCCAGATTTGTCTTATATTCGGCACAATAATTCATTCCAATCTCTAGTTGGGAAATGGTTTTGAATGAAGTGAGTGAGTGAATGCATGCTTGTCAAAGTTACTGACATGCATTCATCACAGTAACAAATATCCAATCCAAATCTGCCATTCTAAGAATTTCTAACCACAAATACTGATTAATAACAACACAAAACCAGCTACAGTTATTTGGTAGCAGAATTGAAACAGTACAGGATTGTTCACGTTTTTTAATTTGTCTTATTTTTTCCCCCAAATATATACATGATCTGTTGGTGGTTGAAAACCAATACTATGGGATGTGTGTGTGTGTGTGTGTGTGTGTGTGTGTGTGTGTGTGTGTGTGTGTGTGTGTGTGTGTGTGTGTCTTTCAGGTTTTTCCATCCTGGCCTCGTACCTCTCCTCCAGCATGTCGTTCCAGCTCCAGGCGTTCCCTACAGGGAGAAAAAATGTCACTGTTAACTTCCCACAAGTTGTAAATAATAATAATAATAATAATAATAGAAAGGGCCGTTCTCACAAAGCACGACTATAAATATATTGTTTTACAAATGGTTCTAACTCCAGTGGATGACAGAGTCCAGTATGTGCCTAAAAAAATGGCAACTAAAAACAAAGCAGCTTTCTGCTTCTACGGGCCGACGGTGGAACAAACTCCCACTGTACCTTCGACAGGCAGCCTCTGTAGTTTAATGACACTGTACCTTCCACAGGCAGCCTCTGTAGTTTAATGACACTGTACCTTCCACAGGCAGCCTCTGTAGTTTAATGACACTGTACCTTCCACAGGCAGCCTCTGTAGTTTAATGACACTGTACCTTCCACAGGCAGCCTCTGTAGTTTAACAACACTGTACCTTCCACAGGCAGCCTCTGTAGTTTAATAACACTGTACCTTCCACAGGCAGCCTCTGTAGTTTAATGACACTGTACCTTCCACAGGCAGCCTCTGTAGTTTAATAACACTGTACCTTCGACAGGCAGCCTCTGTAGTTTAATGACACTGTACCTTCCACAGGTAGCCTCTATAGACACTTTTAAAGCACAGCTCAAGACCCACTTCTACACTCTTGCTTTTAGTTGATCCTTTAAATGCATTGTTGTTATTCATGTCCTCAGTGTATTGTATTGCATTACTGCTATTATTTTCATGTCATGAAAGGTGCTATACAGATAAAGTTGTATTACTAATATTAGTAGTAGTAGTAGTAAGTTAGTTGAGTGTTCATGGCAGATTATATAATAAAACAAACAAAAAGGTAGGAGCGCACACCAGTAGTGGGGAGGTGCTGACCGCAGGAGATAAAACTTTGACTAAGAAAGGAAAGAGGCTGCACAGCTCGTAGTCACGATGCTATAAACTTTATTAATCCAACGTTTCGGCAAGCAGGATGCCTTCTTCATACCCTGAAGAAGGGAACCTGCTTGCCGAAACGTTGGATTAATAAATATTCATTTAACACTCAGAGTTAAATGAATGTACCTGAACTGGTTCTGCAGGTGGTGATGTGTCCACAGGAGGAGTTAAATTAACTGTTTCTGCAGGTGTTGATGTGTCCACAGGAGGAGTTAAATTAACTGTTTCTGCAGGTGGTGATGTGTCCACAGGAGGAGTTAAATTAACTGTTTCTGCAGGTGGTGATGTGTCCACAGGAGGAGTTAAATTAACTGTTTCTGCAGGTGGTGATGTGTCCACATGGCCTCCAGCAGCTGCTTCTCGGCGCCACACCTCTGGTTTCAGAACGTCGATGGCCTCCAGCAGCATCTGAAGAAGCACAGTGCACATAACGCTGTTAAACCCATGGAGACCTGAGAGCACGTTAGACCAAATGTCCTGAAAATCAATCCTGACGCTTTTCTGATCAGTGGTGCTCAAACTTTTTCATGTCAAGGATCCCCCAAATTATCTGTATTTGGCCACTGACCCCCATCTGAAAATATCTTCAGACACTTCGTGTTGGCTTACGGCTCTGCTGGCAGCTAAATAAAACACTAAGGGTTGCCCACCTGCCCCTGGCAGCTAAATAAAACACTAAGGGTTGCCCACCTGCCCCTGGCAGCTAAATAAAACACTAAGGGTTGCCCACCTGCCCCTGGCAGCTAAATAAAACACTAAGGGTTGCCCACCTGCCCTTGGCAGCTAAATAAAACACTAAGGGTTGCCCACCTGCCCCTGGCAGCTAAATAAAACACTAAGGGTTGCCCACCTGCCCATGGCAGCTAAATAAAACACTAAGGGTTGCCCACCTGCCCCTGGCAGCTAAATAAAACACTAAGGGTCGCCCACCTGGCCCTGGTAGCTAAATAAAACACTAAGGGTTGGCCACCTGCCCCTGGCAGCTAAATAAAACACTAAGGGTCGCCCACCTGGCCCTGGTAGCTAAATAAAACACTAAGGGTTGCCCACCTGCCCCTGCCAGCTAAATAAAACACTAAGGGTCGCCAACCTGCCAGCTAAATAAAACACTAAGGGTTGCCCACCTGCCCCTGGCAGCTAAATAAAACACTAAGGGTCGCCCACCTGCCCCTGGCAGCTAAATAAAACACTAAGGGTCGCCAACCTTCCCCTGGCAGCTAAATAAAACACTAAGGGTCGCCAACCTTCCCCTGGCAGCTAAATAAAACACTAAGGGTCACCCACCTGCCCCTGGCAGCTAAATATAACACTAAGGGTCGCCCATCTCCCCCTGGCAGCTAAATAAAACATGTGTTTGTCCTCCTAAGTAGACCTATCTTAGCTCATGCCGCTAAGTGACACATTATGAAACAGGAGCACGTCCAAACAAGAAAGCTTGACATGATGTCTGGTGAAAGTTAATTAGATTGTAGTTTAAAATCATACTTAGTTTAGACTAGTCATTGGTTAGACATGGGTTAAGGTTAGGTTTAGGTGTGCTGCCCCGTGGGAGGTTAGGTTTAGGGTGAGGGTTTTAGATAGGTTGTAGTTGTAGGACTAATGACTGGTCTAACCAATGACTAGTCTAAACCAAATTCTGTCTAAACTAAGTACTGCACCCGGATATGTTAGTAGACACCTTTACAAACACATTGGTGAAGAAAATTCTTGGTAAGAAATTTATTCCCAGGTTTTATTAATATCCCCTGACTATAAAGGCCTTACCGAGGGTTTGTTGGGCTTCCTCCTCACGGAGGACACAGGCTGGGGCGCTAACCCATACTGCTCACCTCCTCACGGAGGACACAGGCTGGGGCGCTAACCCATACTGCTCACCTCCTCACGGAGGACACAGGCTGGGGCGCTAACCCATACTGCTCCCCTCCTCACAGAGGACACAGGCTGGGGCGCTAACCCATACTGCTCCCCTCCTCACGGAGGACACAGGCTGGGGCGCTAACCCATACTGCTCCCCCTGGAGGACACAGGCTGGGGCGCTAACCCATACTGCTCCCCTCCTCACGGAGGACACAGGCTGGGGCGCTAACCCATACTGCTCCCCCTGGAGGACACAGGCTGGGGCGCTAACCCATACTGCTCACCTCCTCACGGAGGACACAGGCTGGGGCGCTAACCCATACTGCTCCCCTCCTCACAGAGGACACAGGCTGGGGCGCTAACCCATACTGCTCCCCTCCTCACGGAGGACACAGGCTGGGGCGCTAACCCATACTGCTCCCCCTGGAGGACACAGGCTGGGGCGCTAACCCATACTGCTCACCTCCTCACGGAGGACACAGGCTGGGGCGCTAACCCATACTGCTCCCCTCCTCACGGAGGACACAGGCTGGGGCGCTAACCCATACTGCTCCCCTCCTCACGGAGGACACAGGCTGGGGCACTAACCCATACTGCTCCCCTCCTCACGGAGGACACAGGCTGGGGCGCTAACCCATACTGCTCCCCTCCTCACGGAGGACACAGGCTGGGGCGCTAACCCATACTGCTCCCCTCCTCACGGAGGACACAGGCTGGGGCGCTAACCCATACTGCTCCCCTCCTCACGGAGGACACAGGCTGGGGCGCTAACCCATACTGCTCCCCTCCTCACGGAGGACACAGGCTGGGGCGCTAACCCATACTGCTCCCCTCCTCACAGAGGACACAGGCTGGGGCGCTAACCCATACTGCTCCCCTCCTCACGGAGGACACAGGCTGGGGCGCTAACCCATACTGCTCCCCCTGGAGGACACAGGCTGGGGCGCTAACCCATACTGCTCACCTCCTCACGGAGGACACAGGCTGGGGCGCTAACCCATACTGCTCCCCTCCTCACGGAGGACACAGGCTGGGGCGCTAACCCATACTGCTCCCCTCCTCACGGAGGACACAGGCTGGGGCGCTAACCCATACTGCCGTCTACATTCCGGCTGTCACTCGTCTCTCCGGTGGTCACCAGACTATACCTGGTTGTCACATATATGTCACTATCACTATAAATAGAATAACTATAACTAAAAAACATGGCATGGATGCACCTGGGACGTATCCTCAGTGATAATGCTTTATCAGTGCATCGTCCACAGTAACAGTCTTTGTATTGAGTTGTGCTTTCAAGTGAAATGTACCCATTCTGCAAACTGTTAATACATATTTAAATCAATCAATCAATCAATCAAGGCTCTTTGAGCACCAGAATCAAGCTCTACCATAGTTTTCTGAAATGCCACTTTCTTTCTTTTTTTGATTGATTGTATCAAAGTATTTATTAACAGTTTGCAGAATTTCAAGCACAACTCAGTAAAAAGACTGTTAACTGTGGGTGGACGACACCATAAAGCATTACACTTGTTTACAAGAGGGTCCACCTTGTTCAATTCATCAAAACATTTAGAGACGTACAAATATACACTTCTATATAGCCAAAAACAGGAAATCATCATAAAGGAGGTAAAAAGGGGAAAACGGGATGGGGGGATTCAGGTTTTACGGGGGCCAGTGTCTAATAATGTAGCTGCTCTTTGAGAGCAGTTTTCAGGCCAACACTCCAAGTTACATTCTTATTGTATATAAACAAAACCAAAACATACCTTCCCCGATACTTCCTTCTGTTAGAAAACACACTTTAACATCTCCAAAGTGGGTTAAAGGTCTGGATGGTTCTAGTCTCGACTGTTTTTTTGGAAATTCTAAGCTAGCAAATATAAGACTTCCGGTGGACGATCTCTTCAAAATAAGAGTACCCTCTAGAGTATTGAAAAAAAGATTAATTTGCACATTAATACAAATTAAGCATTTAAATGATGCTATATGATGCTATAAGACACACATTATGTTTCTGTGTAAAAATAAGTAATTCAATAACGTAAAAAAGTTATCTAAATGGATAAATGCTATTCACTGGAGTGCATGGACTTTATAAAGTGGACACTGGACAAAAGACGGCTCCGCGAGGCAACTGTTGTGACATATGCACGCGTTCAGGAAGATTTCCTCTACCACAAAAAAAAAAGTGCCGTTTCCAGACCCAGAGTGGACACTGGACAAAAGACGGCTCCGCGAGGCAACTGTTGTTTCAGGGAGATGTCCTCTACCACACCCCACACTCCGCTAAAAGGGAGAGGTGTAAAATTCCGAGCAGCAGACCTTCTACTGGTGTCAACGGTAAATAAAGTGCCGTTTCCAGACCCAGAGTGGACACTGGACAAAAGACGGCTCCGCGAGGCAACTGTTGTGACATACGCACGCGTTCAGGGAGATGTCCTCTACCACACCCCACTCTCCGCTAAGCGGGAGAGGTGTAAAATTCCGAGCAGCAGACCTTCTACTGCTGTCAACGGTAAAGAAAAGCGCCGTTTCCAGACCCAGAGTGGACACTGGACAAAAGACGGCTCCGTGAGGCAACTGTTGTGACATACTCACACGTTCAGGGAGATGTCCTCTACCACACCCCACTCTCCGCTAAATGGGAGAGGTGTAAAATTCCGAGCAGCAGACCTTGTACTGCTGTCAAATGTAAAAAAAAGTGCCGTTTCCAGACCCAGAGTGGACACTGGACAAAGGACGGCTCCGCGAGGCAACTGTTGTGACATACGCACACGTTCAGGGAGATGTCCTCTACCACACCCCACTCTCCGCTAAGCGGGAGAGTTGTAAAATTCCGAGCAGCAGACCTTCTTCTGCTGTCAAATGTAAAAAAAGTGCCGTTTCCAGACCCAGAGTGGACACTGGACAAAAGACGGCTCCGCGAGGCAACTGTTGTGACATACGCACGCGTTCAGGAAGATGTCCTCTACCACACCCCACTCTCTGCTAAGCGGGAGAGGTGTAACATTCCGAGCAGCAGACCTTCTACTGCTGTCAACGGTAAAAAAAGTGCCGTTTCCAGACCCAGAGTGGACACTGGACAAAAGACGGCTCCGCGAGGCAACTGTTGTGACATACGCACGCGTTCAGGGAGATGTCCTCTACCACACTCCACTCTCGCTAAGCGGGAGAGGTGTAAAATTCCGAGCAGCAGACCTTCTACTGGTGTCAACGGTAAAAAAAGTGCCGTTTCCAGACCCAGAGTGGACACTGGACAAAAGACGGCTCCGCGAGGCAACGGTTGTGACATACGCACGCGTTCAGGGAGATGTCCTCTACCACACCCCACTCTCCGCTAAGCGGGAGAGGTGTAAAATTCCGAGCAGCAGACCTTCTACTGCTGTCAACGGTAAAAAAAAGGGCCGTTTCCAGACCCAGAGTGGACACTGGACAAAAGACGGCTCCGCGAGGCAACTGTTGTGACATACGCACACGTTCAGGGAGATGTGCTCTACCACACCCCACTCTCCGCTAAGCGGGAGAGGTGTAAAATTCCGAGCAGCAGACCTTGTACTGCTGTCAAATGTTAAAAAAAAAGTGCCGTTTCCAGACCCAGAGTGGACACTGGACAAAGGACGGCTCCGCGAGGCAACTGTTGTGACATACGCACACGTTCAGGGAGATGTCCTCTACCACACCCCACTCTCCGCTAAGCGGGAGAGGTGTAAAATTCCGAGCAGCAGACCTTCTTCTGCTGTCAAATGTAAAAAAAGTGCCGTTTCCAGACCCAGAGTGGACACTGGACAAAAGACGGCTCCGCGAGGCAACTGTTGTGACATACGCACGCGTTCAGGAAGATGTCCTCTACCACACCCCACTCTCTGCTAAGCGGGAGAGGTGTAACATTCCGAGCAGCAGACCTTCTACTGCTGTCAACGGTAAAAAAAATTGCCGTTTCCAGACCCAGAGTGGACACTGGACAAAATACGGCTCCCCGAGGCAACTGTTGTGACATACGCACGCGTTCAGGGAGATGTCCTCTACCACACCCCACTCTCCGCTAAGCGGGAGAGGTGTAAAATTCCGAGCAGCAGACCTTCTACTGCTGTCAACGGTAAAAAAAAAGTGCCGTTTCCAGACCCAGAGTGGACACTGGACAAAAGACGGCTCCGCGAGGCAACTGTTGTGACATACTCACACGTTCAGGGAGATGTCCTCTACCACACCCCACTCTCCGCTAAGCGGGAGAGGTGTAAAATTCCGAGCAGCAGACCTTGTACTGCTGTCAAATGTAAAAGAAATGTGCCGTTTCCAGACCCAGAGTGGACACTGGACAAAGGACGGCTCCGCGAGGCAACTGTTGTGACATACGCACGCGTTCAGGAAGATGTCCTCTACCACACCCCACTCTCCGCTAAGCGGGAAAGGTGTAAAAAAAACTGGCACATACAGTTTGCTTACGGTGTTTCTCATTCAACTTTATGTTGACTGGCAATATTACCAACACATAGCTCCACCAATTCTGTGATGTTCTTGGTACATCTGGTAGTACGCTGATGTCACCACAATAAATACTCCTTAACTGTTGGCTTACAAAAGTGCTGGGACAAATATATGACCTTTTGTCAACAACTACAGCTGATGGTACTGATCGATTGTCTTATCACACAGCCACCCGTCAGCTTTCTCCACGCAAGCTAAGTCAGGTGAAGGAGTTACCTCTAGGTTTGGAATAGGTGTCACTTGTGTGCGTTGATTGCATCTGTCTGTGCATTTATGCTTTTGTTTGTCCTGCCGAAACTTGATTCTTTCTTGATTGTTTATTTTCTCGTATGACAGGACATAGAAACTACCTGTGGCTACTGTGTTTGTGTGATGTCGAGCTGATGTTAGTTGCATCAGCTCAAAGGTATAGACTGCTGTGTCATTCGATTCATTTGCCATTCATGATCTTTAAGGATGTACAATGACACATATGGTGACCTGTCGAAAAATACACACATACTGGTCAAAGCATACTCATTGTGGTGGTACAGACAGGAGAAATTGAATGTTTTTGGAATTTTTGTGCCAGCTTTTAACAGGAGAAGTAAGGTCTGTGGGCTGTGAATTACTTCATATGTTGATAAGCTCGTTTCCTGCTGACATGTTTCACATTGTTCAGATTGAGCAGGTAATATTTGTGCAATTGTGTCTAAGATGCCTTTTTGTGACACTTCAAGTGGCTGCACTATGTATTGTGACATGTTCTTTGTAGATGGTAAGGCCTTGTCACCACATTGAGTACAACTATACAGACTAAGACTTTTAAGGCAAAGCAGGTCATTTCCAAGGAAAGGAGCCAGAAGTGTGTATTCTACAAAGCTGTTTAATATGGTGCATACGTATGTCCTAGAAAATTGCTGAGACACTAATGACACTGATGTGTTGGCTAGATTGAACTTCTCAAGTGCCTGTCTAAATTGTGAGTCCTGCGCCGCTGCTTCTTCAAGCCGTGTGTGACATTTTTTGAAAGCAGATGTCTGTTGTAGAAATGTTAGAATTGGTAATGGTATGGCTTCACACATATTGTGATTTAGACTTTCATTGCATAAAACCACATCATCATCATCATCTTCCAAATTGTCCTCTGTTATTATCCTTTTGTCCTATTGTCTATTGTGGTGCCAGCATCACTACATTTCACATAGAAATATAAGCACCCATTTACTTTTGACTCTCGCACAGCATTTGCTGCTGGTAAGATTTGTATCATTGTGTCATTTGCTTTAATTTAGTTTGCCCAAAAGTGTCCAGTTTTGGCCACAGCGCTTGTATGACAAATGATTGAGGCCAACTTATACTTAATTTTAGTGCTGTCACAAATAGGAATTTCGATTACACCAGATGGTTCTACATGCTTGCGGCTCACCGTCCTGCACGATCAGTAACACGCGACAGAGAGAGTAATGAAATCAGGAGAGTCATTCCAACATATTTGTCGCTTCATAGCAGAATCACATGCTGTGTTTGGACTTTCACCTTCCATGATTGAGTGCTCGAAAAGAGAATTGAGGGACTCTCTTTTCTGTGGCAGCGGTAATGCAAAAATATTAGTCATTGAAGAATTGCTTTCAACTGTCCGGGCACATGTTTTACAGATGTCTGTATGTTTTGCTAGAACAACTCGTAGAGTTGCATTTAGCCAACAATTATTTTCATTATTTGCAAACCTGCATATACTATTGCAAATTCCTGTGTAACAGTGAATGAGATACACTGTAAGCAAACTGTATGCCTTTTTCTTTCCATTGAAATTGATTGATTGAATGATTACGTTTTTTTGTAACTTTCAAAGCTGTATTCTTTTATAACTTTAATGCTTTGGAGAGGGCCACTATTTCCACATTCACTCCTAATTTTTGACCTTACACCTCACTGTATGGCGTGCCAATTTTGTTTTACACCTCTCCCGCTTATCGGAGAGTGGGGTGTGGTAGAGGACATCTCCCTGAACGCGTGCGTATGTCACAACAGTTGCCTCGCGGAGCCGTCTTTTGTCCAGTGTCCACTCTGGGTCTGGAAATGGCAATTTTTTTACATTTGACAGCAGTAGAAGGTCTGCTGCTCGGAATTTTACACCTCTCCCGCTTAGCGGAGAGTGGGGTGTGGTAGAGGACATCTCCCTGAACGCGTGCGTATGTCACAACAGTTGCCTCGCGGAGCCGTCTTTTGTCCAGTGTCCACTCTGGGTCTGGAAACGGCAATTTTTTTTACCGTTGACACCAGTAGAAGGTCTGCTGCTCGGAATTTTACACCTCTCTCGCTTAGCGGAGAGTGGGGTGTGGTAGAGGACATCTCCCTGAACACGTGCGTATGTCACAACAGTTGCCTCGCGGAGCCGTCTTTTGTCCAGTGTCCACTCTGGGTCTGGAAATGGCACTTTTTTTTTACATTTGACAGCAGTAGAAGGTCTGCTGCTCGGAATTTTACACCTCTCCCGCTTAGCCGAGAGTGGGGTGTGGTAGAGGACATCTCCTTGAACGTGTGCGTATGTCACAACAGTTGCCTCGCGGAGCCGTCTTTTGTCCAGTGTCCACTCTGGGTCTGGAAACGCCACTTTTTTAAAGTTGACACCAGTATAAGGTCTGCTGCTCGGAATTGTACACCTCTCCCGCTTAGCGGAGAGTGGGGTGTGGTAGAGGACATCTCCCTGAACACGTGCGTATGTCACAACAGTTGCCTCGCGGAGCCGTCTTTTCTCCAGTGTCCACTCTGGGTCTGGAAACGGCACTTTTTTAACATTTGACAGCAGTAGAAGGTCTGCTGCTCGGAATTTTACACCTCTCCCGCTTAGCGGAGAGTGGGCTGTGGTAGAGGACATCTCCCTGAACGTGTGCGTATGTCACAACAGTTGCCTCGCGGAGCCGTCTTTTGTCCAGTGTCCACTCTGGGTCTGGAAACGGCACTTTTTTTACCGTTGACAGCAGTAGAAGGTCTGCTGCTCGGAATTTTACACCTCTCCCTCTTAGCGGAGAGTGGCATGTGGTAGAGGACATCTCCCTGAACGACTGCGTATGTCACAACAGTTGCCTCGCGGAGCCGTCTTTTGTCCAGTGTCCACTCTGGGTCTGGAAACGGCAAATTTTTTACCGTTGACAGCAGTAGAAGGTCTGCTGCTCGGAATTTTACACCTCTCCCGCTTAGCGGAGAGTGGGGTGTGGTAGAGGACATCTTCCTGAACGCGTGCATATGTCACAACAGTTGCCTCGCGGAGCCGTCTTTTGTCCAGTGTCCACTTTATAAAGTCCATGCACTCCAGTATTTAGATTTAGATTTTAGCATTTAGATACCTTTTTTACGTTATTTAATTACTTATTTTTACACAGAAACATAATGTGTGTCTTTACAATAACTGTAATGTAATAATAATACTAATAATGTAATGTAATAATTATTTAATTAACGACACTTTTATTCTGAAAGCAACCGGATGTCTTAAATTTGCTAGCTCGGCACAGTTTTTTTGGCAAATCTAAGCTAGCAAATATAAGACTTCCGGTGGACGATCTCTTCAAAATAAGTAATAAATGGTAAATGGTAAATGGTGCATTTATATAGCACCTTTATCCAAGGCGCTTTACATAGATTGTGCATTACATTCACCCATTCACACACGCCATGCAAGGTACCAACCAGCACATCGGGAGCAATTTGGGGTTCAGTGTCTTGCCCAACGACACTTCGACATGTAGACAGGAGGAGCCGGGATTCGAACCGCCGACCCATGGATCATTGGACGACCTGCTCTACCTCTTGAGCCACAGTCGCCCCCCTAATAAGTAATGTTTCTGTGTAAAGATAAGTAATTAAAAAGTTATCTAAATGGATAAATGCTATTCACTGGAGAGCATGGACTTTATAAAGTGGGCGGTGGACAAAAATCCCTGCTATGTTTCAATTTACAATTACAATTTACAATTTAGGCATTTAGCAGACGCTCTTAATCCAGAGCGATTTACATTAAGCAAGAACAAAAAAACATGTATGTTGCCACGGAAACGGTTGACGTGATGTCAGGCCATGACGTCACGTCACTCTATATAGTATGGCGAGCAGAGCAGTAGAGCAGAATTAGTATATCATTAAGACTATAATAAAGGAGGTATCTAGAGATAGGCTTTAGACTCAAACGTGACCAACCCCGTTCCCTCCCCAGTTCCTAAGAAGACATACAGATCCTTAGGCCATAAGGCCTCCCTGAACGACATGAAGACATACAGATCCTTAGGCCATAAGGCCTCCCTGAACGCCAACCCTTATAGACTCCCCTGACCGTCCCCTATACGTACAGGAGATCTCGATTACATGGTCCTTCTCACGCGGAACGCGAAGCCAAATCCCGACACCAACTGATCGGAAGATTTGACTGCCGCCAACAGAGACCGAGAAACCTAAGGCGGACAAAGTCCGATATTACAGTCCTTTAAAATTCATTGAAACACCAAGTTGCATTAGCTGATCCCGAAGAAGCGAGCCCAAGTGAGTGCTACCCAAAGACTTCCTTCGGACAAATAGCTAGCCACATGTCTACTCCAACAGACCCCAAGATAGAAGCGAAGCTCAAAGCCCAAGAGGCCGAATTAAACGCAAGGCAAAAAACATTTGCACACAACCCGAACACCGACGACGACGGCTGTGAGGACTCCAAACCGTCGCCAGACCCAAAGACAAATACCATAGATCTTCTCGAGAGGCTGAAGACGATTATCCATGAGAACAAAGTACTGAGAGGCAGACTTACAAGCCTCGAAAACGTAGTAGCCATACTCCTCGAGAACGCGGCCTTGAAAGGAAGAGCTCTACAGCTCGAGACAGAGAACATACAACTCACAAGGGTGATACACTCCCCCAACTACACCGAGGACGAAGACGAAGGATCCAGGCCCCCACGTGCGAGCACTCCTCGACCAATCAACTACACCTCCACCACCACCAACATCGGCCCGCAGGAGCTATCCGTAAACCAATCAACCCTCCTGAATTGCTTCAACAATAGCCTAGCCGAGCTAACCCGCTCCAACAATAATATCCTGGCCGAAATAGCCCGCCCCAATCGCGCCATCACAATCCAACCATTCGATGACGACCACCTGAAGTTCCCGAGATTCCTACGAAGCTTCCTGAATCATTTTGGCGAACAGACTTCAATGACGGATGTAGACCGCATAGATTACCTTGAACAATATACCGTTGGCGCAGCTCGCAGACTCATCGAGCGCTCCCTTTCCATCCCCGATGCAACAGAAGCATACGCCGCCGCCATGAAGAAACTTCGAGACCACTACGATGACCCTAATACCATTGTTGGGATCTCTGGCAGAAGGCATCCAATTGGCCACGAGTACATACAGCCACAGAATGTGATCAGCTTTCACAACAGACTGAAAGCCATAAACGCGACCTACTCCGCAGACATACTCCTCACAAAAGCCCTCACAAAAGTTATTATCAACAAACTACCACAGAAGTTATGGGACGAATGGTCTAACCACAAGGCAGACATGGAAGTGGAGAGGAAACCGCTCACTTTCGAAGACTTAGTAGAATTTACAAATCACGAAGCCAGACGATGGAAATACCGCGAAGAAGATTCATGGGATCCAAGCGTCAGCCCCTCCCCTGAACAAGGACGCCATCTCAATGACCACAGGACACCCTGCCGCCCTCCAAGACGGGACCACTACCCCACCCAAATCAGGACTAACAATTATGGTAACAAGAAAGCCCAACAGCTTGAGGGGGGGAGGGCCCATAGGTGGAGCCCCAGAAAAGAAAATCAGCCCAGAACGACGACGATCAATCGTTTCACCCAAACCTTCGTGAAGAAGACCCTCGTCGAACGACCCTTGACTGCAACATCTGCAGCGAAGACAATCGACTTCACCCCGAAGAATATTGCTATCCAGCGCTCGTCTCATCACATCCCTACTGCCAAGTTACAGCAGACCCCAAAGGATGATCTGGAACAGATGAACGTCCGATCGAAGACACCGGGATACCCCAGAAATACCAAGAGTGCTCAGGGATGGAATCTCATTACAGAGACTAAAGGCTCTAAGACAGTATTACCAAGTCAGGATGGAAAGAGTCCTGAACTCAATACACCTGTGTCCAAGACGCCCACAAATAAGACAGAGAGGCTTACGTCTACCAAAAAGGTAGCTCCTACAGATAAGGCTAAGAGCCCCGACCCCATAATACCATTAATACCATTAAGTGAAGTAAGGCGAACCCCAATTATTACAGAATCATCACAAACCGTGCCCTGCACACAAGTGCATGGACAGCCCAAACCTGGCCCTGCGATCGCATCCGATGAGCTGCCAAAGTCAGGTGATAATCACCAAGAAGACAAAAGAAGCGATCCGTTAGTTGCTCGTGACGTCCAAGGTCCTGACAATCCTGACCTTAATGACAAATCCCCTGAAACTACCCCATTGTCCATTGAGATGCAAGGGCGGACGGATCCCACTACAACGAAGCTGAATGATAATCCATGCTTGGTACAGTCCACACCACCAGTCCCTTATTCAGGACCCACATTCATAGCTACAACTACAGCTGTGCAGAGCCTGCTCCCACTTCAATAGTCCTCAATAGACACTCAGGGCATGTCTACCATAGCCCAAATAAGCCCAGCCGAAGGAGCTGATGCACAGGAGTTGCAGACGTCAACGTTCCGCAGGCCCAAATCGCCTGCATCAGGAACTGCATTAGCCATGCAGGGGGGGACGGCAGGACCACTGAACTCCAACGGCAGGACCACTGAACTCCAACGGCAGGACCACTGAACTCCAACGAAACGCTGAACTAGCTATCCTAAAACGGATCCGACAGGACTGTCCCCCAAGCTGGAGAATTACCCAGATCTAGCAAGCTAGATCTATATCGAGATAATTACCTAGCTCTAGCAAGCTACGAATGCTAAAACCAGAACACCACTCGGAATTTTCCGGAGTAGGAGGCAGACTCCGCAGATGCCGTGATTTAGATTATGAAATGATCCACCCCATCCTACTATCCCCCTCTCAAACTCAGAGAAGAGAAGAGAGGAAGTGAAGAAACATCAAAACAAGCTGCTTTGAACGTCAATACACCGATGAGTCCACGCTACCATGCTTAGGTAGTGGGCCATAAACTTAATGTGGCGTCTCCGCAGTCCCCTACAGCAAGTGACACCTCAGACCAGACTAGCAGGTCCTCAACCCTGTAACACTTATCAGGAAGACGGCAAAAGGAAGAACGTAAATTCCGTAAAGTCCGTTACCGTGGATTGAATTAGTGAATCCCGTTTCACGGATCCACGGGGGGACTGTTGCCACGGAAACGGTTGACAGCGTGATGTCAGGCCATGACGTCACGTCACTCTATATAGTATGGCGAGCAGAGCAGTAGAGCAGAATTAGTATATAATTAAGACTATAATAAAGGATGTATCTAGAGATAGGCTTTAGACTCAAACGTGACCAACCCCGTTCCCTCCCCAGTTCCTAAGAAGACATACAGATCCCTAGGCCATAAGGCGTCCCTGAACGACATGAAGACATACAGATCCTTAGGCCATAAGGCCTCCCTGAACGACATGAAGACATACAGATCCTTAGGCCATAAGGCCTCCCTGAACGACATGAAGACATACAGATCCTTAGGCCATAAGGCCTCCCTGAACGACATGAAGACATACAGATCCTTAGGCCATAAGGCCTCCCTGAACGCCAACCCTTATAGACTCCCCTGACCGTCCCCTATATGTACAGGAGATCTTCCCATTTCCAGACTACAGTGGAATAAAGTGGACACTGGACAAAAATCCCTGCTATGTTTCGACTAGTGTGACATACGCACGCGTCCGGGGAGACCTCCTCTACAACACCACACCGTATGCTAAGCAGCAGAGGTGTAAAACCAAAATTGGCATGAGGTCAGAGGTAAAAAAAACTTCCCATTTCCAGACTACAGTGGAATAAAGTGGACACTGGACAAAAATCCCTGCTATGTTTCGACTAGTGTGACATACGCACGCGTCCGGGGAGACCTCCTCTACAACACCACACCGTATGCTAAGCAGCAGAGGTGTAAAACAAAAATTGTCATGAGGTCAGAGGTAAAAAAACTTCCCATTTCCAGACTACAGTGGAATAAAGTGGACACTGGACAAAAATCCCTGCTATGTTTCGACTAGTGTGACATACGCACGCGTCCGGGGAGACCTCCTCTACAACACCACACCGTCTGCTAAGCAGCAGAGGTGTAAAACAAAAATTGGCATGAGGTCAGAGGTAAAAAAACTTCCCATTTCCAGACTACAGTGGAATAAAGTGGACACTGGACAAAAATCCCTGCTATGTTTCGACTAGTGTGACATACACACGCGTCCGGGGAGACCTCCTCTACAACACCACACCGTCTGCTAAGCAGCAGAGGTGTAAAACAAAAATTGGCATGAGGTCAGAGGTAAAAAAACTTCCCATTTCCAGACTACAGTGGAATAAAGTAGACACTGGACAAAAATCCCTGCTATGTTTCGACTAGTGTGACATACGCACACTTCCGGGGAGACCTCCTCTACAACACCACACCGTATGCTAAGCAGCAGAGGTGTAAAACAAAAATTGGCATGAGGTCAGAGGTAAAAAAACTTCCCATTTCCAGACTACAGTGGAATAAAGTGTACACTGGACAAAAATCCCTGCTATGTTTCGACTAGTGTGACATACGCACGCGTCCGGGGAGACCTCCTCTACAACACCACACCGTATGCTAAGCAGCAGAGGTGTAAAACTAAAATTGGCATGAGGTCAGAGGTAAAACAAACTTCCCATTTCCAGACTACAGTGGAATAAAGTGGACACTGGACAAAAATCCCTGCTATGTTTCGACTAGTGTGACATACGCACGCGTCCGGGGAGACCTCCTCTACAACACCACACCGTATGCTAAGCAGCAGAGGTGTAAAACAAAAATTGGCATGAGGTCAGAGGTAAAAAAAACTTCCCATTTCCAGACTACAGTGGAATAAAGTGGACACTGGACAAAAATCCCTGCTATGTTTCGACTAGTGTGACATACGCACGCGTCCGGGGAGACCTCCTCTACAACACCACACCGTCTGCTAAGCAGCAGAGGTGTAAAACAAAAATTGGCATGAGGTCAGAGGTAAAAAAACTTCCCATTTCCAGACTACAGTGGAATAAAGTGGACACTGGACAAAAATCCCTGCTATGTTTCGACTAGTGTGACATACACACGCGTCCGGGGAGACCTCCTCTACAACACCACACCGTATGCTAAGCAGCAGAGGTGTAAAACAAAAATTGGCATGAGGTCAGAGGTAAAAAAACTTCCCATTTCCAGACTACAGTGGAATAAAGTGGACACTGGACAAAAATCCCTGCTATGTTTCGACTAGTGTGACATACGCACGCGTCCGGGGAGACCTCCTCTACAACACCACACCGTCTGCTAAGCAGCAGAGGTGTAAAACAAAATTGGCATGAGGTCAGAGGTAAAAAAACTTCCCATTTCCAGACTACAGTGGAATAAAGTGGACACTGGACAAAAATCCCTGCTATGTTTCGACTAGTGTGACATACACACGCGTCCGGGGAGACCTCCTCTACAACACCACACCGTCTGCTAAGCAGCAGAGGTGTAAAACAAAAATTGGCATGAGGTCAGAGGTAAAAAAACTTCCCATTTCCAGACTACAGTGGAATAAAGTAGACACTGGACAAAAATCCCTGCTATGTTTCGACTAGTGTGACATACGCACACTTCCGGGGAGACCTCCTCTACAACACCACACCGTATGCTAAGCAGCAGAGGTGTAAAACAAAAATTGGCATGAGGTCAGAGGTAAAAAAAACTTCCCATTTCCAGACTACAGTGGAATAAAGTGGACACTGGACAAAAATCCCTGCTATGTTTCGACTAGTGTGACATACGCACGCGTCCGGGGAGACCTCCTCTACAACACCACACCGTATGCTAAGCAGCAGAGGTGTAAAACAAAAATTGGCATGAGGTCAGAGGTAAAAAAAACTTCCCATTTCCAGACTACAGTGGAATAAAGTGGACACTGGACAAAAATCCCTGCTATGTTTCGACTAGTGTGACATACGCACGCGTCCGGGGAGACCTCCTCTACAACACCACACCGTATGCTAAGCAGCAGAGGTGTAAAACAAAAATTGGCATGAGGTCAGAGGTAAAAAAACTTCCCATTTCCAGACTACAGTGGAATAAAGTGGACACTGGACAAAAATCCCTGCTATGTTTCGACTAGTGTGACATACGCACGCGTCCGGGGAGACCTCCTCTACAACACCACACCGTCTGCTAAGCAGCAGAGGTGTAAAACAAAAATTGGCATGAGGTCAGAGGTAAAAAAACTTCCCATTTCCAGACTACAGTGGAATAAAGTGGACACTGGACAAAAATCCCTGCTATGTTTCGACTAGTGTGACATACACACGCGTCCGGGGAGACCTCCTCTACAACACCACACCGTATGCTAAGCAGCAGAGGTGTAAAACAAAAATTGGCATGAGGTCAGAGGTAAAAAAACTTCCCATTTCCAGACTACAGTGGAATAAAGTGGACACTGGACAAAAATCCCTGCTATGTTTCGACTAGTGTGACATACGCACGCGTCCGGGGAGACCTCCTCTACAACACCACACCGTCTGCTAAGCAGCAGAGGTGTAAAACAAAATTGGCATGAGGTCAGAGGTAAAAAAACTTCCCATTTCCAGACTACAGTGGAATAAAGTGGACACTGGACAAAAATCCCTGCTATGTTTCGACTAGTGTGACATACACACGCGTCCGGGGAGACCTCCTCTACAACACCACACCGTCTGCTAAGCAGCAGAGGTGTAAAACAAAAATTGGCATGAGGTCAGAGGTAAAAAAAACTTCCCATTTCCAGACTACAGTGGAATAAAGTAGACACTGGACAAAAATCCCTGCTATGTTTCGACTAGTGTGACATACGCACACTTCCGGGGAGACCTCCTCTACAACACCACACCGTATGCTAAGCAGCAGAGGTGTAAAACAAAAATTGGCATGAGGTCAGAGGTAAAAAAAACTTCCCATTTCCAGACTACAGTGGAATAAAGTGGACACTGGACAAAAATCCCTGCTATGTTTCGACTAGTGTGACATACGCACGCGTCCGGGGAGACCTCCTCTACAACACCACACCGTATGCTAAGCAGCAGAGGTGTAAAACAAAAATTGGCATGAGGTCAGAGGTAAAAAAAACTTCCCATTTCCAGACTACAGTGGAATAAAGTGGACACTGGACAAAAATCCCTGCTATGTTTCGACTAGTGTGACATACGCACGCGTCCGGGGAGACCTCCTCTACAACACCACACCGTATGCTAAGCAGCAGAGGTGTAAAACAAAAATTGGCATGAGGTCAGAGGTAAAAAAACTTCCCATTTCCAGACTACAGTGGAATAAAGTGGACACTGGACAAAAATCCCTGCTATGTTTCGACTAGTGTGACATACGCACGCGTCCGGGGAGACCTCCTCTACAACACCACACCGTCTGCTAAGCAGCAGAGGTGTAAAACAAAAATTGGCATGAGGTCAGAGGTAAAAAAACTTCCCATTTCCAGACTACAGTGGAATAAAGTGGACACTGGACAAAAATCCCTGCTATGTTTCGACTAGTGTGACATACACACGCGTCCGGGGAGACCTCCTCTACAACACCACACCGTATGCTAAGCAGCAGAGGTGTAAAACAAAAATTGGCATGAGGTCAGAGGTAAAAAAACTTCCCATTTCCAGACTACAGTGGAATAAAGTGGACACTGGACAAAAATCCCTGCTATGTTTCGACTAGTGTGACATACGCACGCGTCCGGGGAGACCTCCTCTACAACACCACACCGTCTGCTAAGCAGCAGAGGTGTAAAACAAAATTGGCATGAGGTCAGAGGTAAAAAAACTTCCCATTTCCAGACTACAGTGGAATAAAGTGGACACTGGACAAAAATCCCTGCTATGTTTCGACTAGTGTGACATACACACGCGTCCGGGGAGACCTCCTCTACAACACCACACCGTCTGCTAAGCAGCAGAGGTGTAAAACAAAAATTGGCATGAGGTCAGAGGTAAAAAAACTTCCCATTTCCAGACTACAGTGGAATAAAGTAGACACTGGACAAAAATCCCTGCTATGTTTCGACTAGTGTGACATACGCACACTTCCGGGGAGACCTCCTCTACAACACCACACCGTCTGCTAAGCAGCAGAGGTGTAAAACAAAAATTGGCATGAGGTCAGAGGTAAAAAAACTTCCCATTTCCAGACTACAGTGGAATAAAGTGGACACTGGACAAAAATCCCTGCTATGTTTCGACTAGTGTGACATACGCACGCGTCCGGGGAGACCTCCTCTACAACACCACACCGTATGCTAAGCAGCAGAGGTGTAAAACAAAAATTGGCATGAGGTCAGAGGTAAAAAAAACTTCCCATTTCCAGACTACAGTGGAATAAAGTGGACACTGGACAAAAATCCCTGCTATGTTTCGACTAGTGTGACATACGCACGCGTCCGGGGAGACCTCCTCTACAACACCACACCGTATGCTAAGCAGCAGAGGTGTAAAACAAAAATTGGCATGAGGTCAGAGGTAAAAAAACTTCTAATTTCCAGACTACAGTGGAATAAAGTGGACACTGGACAAAAATCCCTGCTATGTTTCGACTAGTGTGACATACGCACGCGTCCGGGGAGACCTCCTCTACAACACCACACCGTCTGCTAAGCAGCAGAGGTGTAAAACAAAAATTGGCATGAGGTCAGAGGTAAAAAAAACTTCCCATTTCCAGACTACAGTGGAATAAAGTGGACACTGGACAAAAATCCCTGCTATGTTTCGACTAGTGTGACATACACACGCGTCCGGGGAGACCTCCTCTACAACACCACACCGTCTGCTAAGCAGCAGAGGTGTAAAACAAAAATTGGCATGAGGTCAGAGGTAAAAAAACTTCCCATTTCCAGACTACAGTGGAATAAAGTAGACACTGGACAAAAATCCCTGCTATGTTTCGACTAGTGTGACATACGCACACTTCCGGGGAGACCTCCTCTACAACACCACACCGTGTGCTAAGCAGCAGAGGTGTAAAACAAAAATTGGCATGAGGTCAGAGGTAAAAAAATGTCCCATTTCCAGACTACAGTGGAATAAAGTGGACACTGGACAAAAATCCCTGCTATGTTTCGACTAGTGTGACATACACACGCGCCCGGGGAGACCTCCTCTACAACACCACACCGTCTGCTAAGCAGCAGAGGTGTAAAACAAAAATTGGCATGAGGTCAGAGGTAAAAAAACTTCCCATTTCCAGACTACAGTGGAATAAAGTGGACACTGGACAAAAATCCCTGCTATGTTTCGACTAGTGTGACATACGCACACATCCGGGGAGACCTCCTCTACAACACCACACCGTCTGCTAAGCAGCAGAGGTGTAAAACAAAAATTGGCATGAGGTCAGAGGTGAAAAAAAGAAATCCCATTTCCAGACTACAGTGGAATAAAGTGGACACTGGACAAAAATCCCTGCTATGTTTCGACTAGTGTGACATACACACGCGTCCGGGGAGACCTCCTCTACAACACCACACCGTCTGCTAAGCAGCAGAGGTGTAAAACCAAAATTGGCATGAGGTCAGAGGTAAAAAAACTTCCCATTTCCAGACTACAGTGGAATAAAGTAGACACTGGACAAAAATCCCTGCTATGTTTCGACTAGTGTGACATACGCACACTTCCGGGGAGACCTCCTCTACAACACCACACCGTCTGCTAAGCAGCAGAGGTGTAAAACAAAAATTGGCATGAGGTCAGAGGTAAAAAAACGTCCCATTTCCAGACTACAGTGGAATAAAGTGGACACTGGACAAAAATCCCTGCTATGTTTCGACTAGTGTGACATACTCACGCGTCCGGGGAGACCTCCTCTACAACACCACACCGTATGCTAAGCAGCAGAGGTGTAAAACAAAAATTGGCATGAGGTCAGAGGTAAAAAAAACTTCCCATTTCCAGACTACAGTGGAATAAAGTGGACACTGGACAAAAATCCCTGCTATGTTTCGACTAGTGTGACATACGCACGCGTCCGGGGAGACCTCCTCTACAACACCACACCGTATGCTAAGCAGCAGAGGTGTAAAACAAAAATTGGCATGAGGTCAGAGGTAAAAAAAACTTCCCATTTCCAGACTACAGTGGAATAAAGTGGACACTGGACAAAAATCCCTGCTATGTTTCGACTAGTGTGACATACACACGCGTCCGGGGAGACCTCCTCTACAACACCACACCGTCTGCTAAGCAGCAGAGGTGTAAAACAAAAATTGGCATGAGGTCAGAGGTAAAAAAACTTCCCATTTCCAGACTACAGTGGAATAAAGTAGACACTGGACAAAAATCCCTGCTATGTTTCGACTAGTGTGACATACGCACACTTCCGGGGAGACCTCCTCTACAACACCACACCGTCTGCTAAGCAGCAGAGGTGTAAAACAAAAATTGGCATGAGGTCAGAGGTAAAAAAACTTCCCATTTCCAGACTACAGTGGAATAAAGTGGACACTGGACAAAAATCCCTGCTATGTTTCGACTAGTGTGACATACACACGCGTCCGGGGAGACCTCCTCTACAACACCACACCGTCTGCTAAGCAGCAGAGGTGTAAAACAAAAATCACACCCGTGTGAACTGAGTGGTGTAAGGTTTTATATAGCATGATCAGCTGTGGTCTGACGTAATGTCTGACGTAATGAAATAAGGTAAGGTATTATGTAGCCTGATCAGCTCTGATCTGACGTAATGAAATCACACCCGGATGTGATTTCACAACTGGCTTTTTCTGCGCAGAGAAAATGACCATGGTTGCTACGGTCATCCAGTTCACCCGGGTGTGATTTAATTACGTCAGAAATTATTTTGAACATAGCAACCATGCTCATTTTTTTCTGCACACAAAAGCCAGTTGTAGGAGTGGTTTACACCACTCAAAAAAGCCAGTTGTAGGAGTGGTTTACACCACTCAAAAATTGGCATGAGGTCAGAGGTAAAAAAACGTCCCATTTCCAGACTACAGTGGAATAAAGTGGACACTGGACAAAAATCCCTGCTATGTTTCGACTAGTGTGACATACACACGCGCCCGGGGAGACCTCCTCTACAACACCACACCGTCTGCTAAGCAGCAGAGGTGTAAAACAAAAATTGGCATGAGGTCAGAGGTAAAAAAACTTCCCATTTCCAGACTACAGTGGAATAAAGTGGACACTGGACAAAAATCCCTGCTATGTTTCGACTAGTGTGACATACGCACACATCCGGGGAGACCTCCTCTACAACACCACACCGTCTGCTAAGCAGCAGAGGTGTAAAACAAAAATTGGCATGAGGTCAGAGGTGAAAAAAAGAAATCCCATTTCCAGACTACAGTGGAATAAAGTGGACACTGGACAAAAATCCCTGCTATGTTTCGACTAGTGTGACATACACACGCGTCCGGGGAGACCTCCTCTACAACACCACACCGTCTGCTAAGCAGCAGAGGTGTAAAACCAAAATTGGCATGAGGTCAGAGGTAAAAAAACTTCCCATTTCCAGACTACAGTGGAATGAAGTGGACACTGGACAAAAATCCCTGCTATGTTTCGACTAGTGTGACATACGCACACGTCCGGGGAGACCTCCTCTACAACACCACACCGTCTGCTAAGCAGCAGAGGTGTAAAACAAAAATTGGCATGATGTCAGAGGTAAAAAAACTTCCCATTTCCAGACTACAGTGGAATAAAGTGGAGACTGGACAAAAATCCCTGCTATGTTTCGACTAGTGTGACATACGCACACGTCCGGGGAGACCTCCTCTACAACACCACACCGTCTGCTAAGCAGCAGAGGTGTAAAACAAAAATTGGCATGAGGTCAGAGGTAAAAAAACTTCCCATTTCCAGACTACAGTGGAATAAAGTGGACACTGGACAAAAATCCCTGCTATGTTTCGACTAGTGTGACATACGCACGCGTCCGGGGAGACCTCCTCTACAACACCACACCGTATGCTAAGCAGCAGAGGTGTAAAACAAAAATTGGCATGAGGTCAGAGGTAAAAAAACTTCCCATTTCCAGACTACAGTGGAATAAAGTGGACACTGGACAAAAATCCCTGCTATGTTTCGACTAGTGTGACATACGCACGCGTCCGGGGAGACCTCCTCTACAACACCACACCGTATGCTAAGCAGCAGAGGTGTAAAACAAAAATTGGCATAAGGTCAGAGGTAAAAAAACTTCCCATTTCCAGACTACAGTGGAATAAAGTGGACACTGGACAAAAATCCCTGCTATGTTTCGACTAGTGTGACATACGCACGCGTCCGGGGAGACCTCCTCTACAACACCACACCGTCTGCTAAGCAGCAGAGGTGTAAAACAAAAATTGGCATGAGGTCAGAGGTAAAACAACTTCCCATTTCCAGACTACAGTGGAATAAAGTGGACACTGGACAAAAATCCCTGCTATGTTTCGACTAGTGTGACATACGCACGCGTCCGGGGAGACCTCCTCTACAACACCACACCGTCTGCTAAGCAGCAGAGGTGTAAAACAAAAATTGGCATGAGGTCAGAGGTAAAAAAAAACCTCCCATTTCCAGACTACAGTGGAATAAAGTGGACACTGGACAAAAATCCCTGCTATGTTTCGACTAGTGTGACATACACACGCGTCCGGGGAGACCTCCTCTACAACACCACACCGTCTGCTAAGCAGCAGAGGTGTAAAACAAAAATTGGCATGAGGTCAGAGGTAAAAAAACATCCCATTTCCAGACTACAGTGGAATAAAGTGGAGACTGGACAAAAATCCCTGCTATGTTTCGACTAGTGTGACATACGCACACGTCCGGGGAGACCTCCTCTACAACACCACACCGTCTGCTAAGCAGCAGAGGTGTAAAACAAAAATTGGCATGAGGTCAGAGGTAAAAGAACTTCCCATTTCCAGACTACAGTGGAATAAAGTGGACACTGGACAAAAATCCCTGCTATGTTTCGACTAGTGTGACATACACACGCGTCCGGGGAGACCTCCTCTACAACACCACACCGTCTGCTAAGCAGCAGAGGTGTAAAACAAAAATTGGCATGAGGTCAGAGGTAAAAAAACTACCCATTTCCAGACTACAGTGGAATAAAGTGGACACTGGACAAAAATCCCTGCTATGTTTCGACTAGTGTGACATACGCACACGTCCGGGGAGACCTCCTCTACAACACCACACCGTCTGCTAAGCAGCAGAGGTGTAAAACAAAAATTGGCATGAGGTCAGAGGTAAAAAAACTTCCCATTTCCAGACTACAGTGGAATAAAGTGGACACTGGACAAAAATCCCTGCTATGTTTCGACTAGTGTGACATACGCACGCGTCCGGGGAGACCTCCTCTACAACACCACACCGTCTGCTAAGCAGCAGAGGTGTAAAACAAAAATTGGCATGAGGTCAGAGGTAAAAAAACTTCCCATTTCCAGACTACAGTGGAATAAAGTGGACACTGGACAAAAATCCCTGCTATGTTTCGACTAGTGTGACATACACACGCGTCCGGGGAGACCTCCTCTACAACACCACACTGTCTGCTAAGCAGCAGAGGTGTAAAACAAAAATTGGCATGAGGTCAGAGGTAAAAAAAATTCCCATTTCCAGACTACAGTGGAATAAAGTGGACACTGGACAAAAATCCCTGCTATGTTTCGACTAGTGTGACATACACACGCGTCCGGGGAGACCTCCTCTACAACACCACACCGTCTGCTAAGCAGCAGAGGTGTAAAACAAAAATTGGCATGAGGTCAGAGGTAAAAAAAACTTCCCATTTCCAGAATACAGTGGAATAAAGTGGACACTGGACAAAAATCCCTGCTATGTTTCGACTAGTGTGACATACGCACACATCCGGGGAGACCTCCTCTACAACACCACACCGTCTGCTAAGCAGCAGAGGTGTAAAACAAAAATTGGCATGAGGTCAGAGGTAAAAAAAAAATCCCATTTCCAGACTACAGTGGAATAAAGTGGACACTGGACAAAAATCCCTGCTATGTTTCGACTAGTGTGACATACGCACACGTCCGGGGAGACCTCCTCTACAACACCACACCGTCTGCTAAGCAGCAGAGGTGTAAAACAAAAATTGGCATGAGGTCAGAGGTAAAAAAACTTCCCATTTCCAGACTACAGTGGAATAAAGTGGACACTGGACAAAAATCCCTGCTATGTTTCGACTAGTGTGACATACGCACGCGTCCGGGGAGACCTCCTCTACAACACCACACCGTCTGCTAAGCAGCAGAGGTGTAAAACAAAAATTGGCATGAGGTCAGAGGTAAAAAAAACTTCCCATTTCCAGACTACAGTGGAATAAAGTGGACACTGGACAAAAATCCCTGCTATGTTTCGACTAGTGTGACATACACACGCGTCCGGGGAGACCTCCTCTACAACACCACACCGTCTGCTAAGCAGCAGAGGTGTAAAACAAAAATTGGCATGAGGTCAGAGGTAAAAAAAACTTCCCATTTCCAGACTACAGTGGAATAAAGTGGACACTGGACAAAAATCCCTGCTATGTTTCGACTAGTGTGACATACGCACACATCCGGGGAGACCTCCTCTACAACACCACACCGTCTGCTAAGCAGCAGAGGTGTAAAACAAAAATTGGCATGAGGTCAGAGGTAAAAAAATAATCCCATTTCCAGACTACAGTGGAATAAAGTGGACACTGGACAAAAATCCCTGCTATGTTTCGACTAGTGTGACATACGCACACGTCCGGGGAGACCTCCTCTACAACACCACACCGTCTGCTAAGCAGCAGAGGTGTAAAACAAAAATTGGCATGAGGTCAGAGGTAAAAAAACTTCCCATTTCCAGACTACAGTGGAATAAAGTGGACACTGGACAAACATCCCTGCTATGTTTCGACTAGTGTGACATACGCACGCGTCCGGGGAGACCTCCTCTACAACACCACACCGTCTGCTAAGCAGCAGAGGTGTAAAACAAAAATTGGCATGAGGTCAGAGGTAAAAAAACTTCCCATTTCCAGACTACAGTGGAATAAAGTGGACACTGGACAAAACCCCTGCTATGTTTCGACTAGTGTGACATACACACGCGTCCGGGGAGACCTCCTCTACAACACCACACTGTCTGCTAAGCAGCAGAGGTGTAAAACAAAAATTGGCATGAGGTCAGAGGTAAAAAAACTTCCCATTTCCAGACTACAGTGGAATAAAGTGGACACTGGACAAAAATCCCTGCTATGTTTCGACTAGTGTGACATACGCACACGTCCGGGGAGACCTCCTCTACAACACCACACCGTCTGCTAAGCAGCAGAGGTGTAAAACAAAAATTGGCATGAGGTCAGAGGTAAAAAAACTTCCCATTTCCAGACTACAGTGGAATAAAGTGGACACTGGACAAAAATCCCTGCTATGTTTCGACTAGTGTGACATACGCACGCGTCCGGGGAGACCTCCTCTACAACACCACACCGTCTGCTAAGCAGCAGAGGTGTAAAACAAAAATTGGCATGAGGTCAGAGGTAAAAAAACTTCCCATTTCCAGACTACAGTGGAATAAAGTGGACACTGGACAAAAATCCCTGCTATGTTTCGACTAGTGTGACATACGCACACGTCCGGGGAGACCTCCTCTACAACACCACACCGTCTGCTAAGCAGCAGAGGTGTAAAACAAAAATTGGCATGAGGTCAGAGGTAAAAAAACTTCCCATTTCCAGACTACAGTGGAATAAAGTGGACACTGGACAAAAATCCCTGCTATGTTTCGACTAGTGTGACATACGCACGCGTCCGGGGAGACCTCCTCTACAACACCACACCGTCTGCTAAGCAGCAGAGGTGTAAAACAAAAATTGGCATGAGGTCAGAGGTAAAAAAAACTTCCCATTTCCAGACTACAGTGGAAGAAAGTGGACACTGGACAAAAATCCCTGCTATGTTTCGACTAGTGTGACATACACACGCGTCCGGGGAGACCTCCTCTACAACACCACACCGTCTGCTAAGCAGCAGAGGTGTAAAACAAAAATTGGCATGAGGTCAGAGGTAAAAAAACTTCCCATTTCCAGACTACAGTGGAATAAAGTGGACACTGGACAAAAATCCCTGCTATGTTTCGACTAGTGTGACATACGCACACGTCCGGGGAGACCTCCTCTACAACACCACACCGTCTGCTAAGCAGCAGAGGTGTAAAACAAAAATTGGCATGAGGTCAGAGGTAAAAAAACTTCCCATTTCCAGACTACAGTTGAATAAAGTGGACACTGGACAAAAATCCCTGCTATGTTTCGACTAGTGTGACATACGCACGCGTCCGGGGAGACCTCCTCTACAACACCACACCGTCTGCTAAGCAGCAGAGGTGTAAAACAAAAATTGGCATGAGGTCAGAGGTAAAACAACTTCCCATTTCCAGACTACAGTGGAATAAAGTGGACACTGGACAAAAATCCCTGCTATGTTTCGACTAGTGTGACATACGCACGCGTCCGGGGAGACCTCCTCTACAACACCACACCGTCTGCTAAGCAGCAGAGGTGTAAAACAAAAATTGGCATGAGGTCAGAGGTAAAAAAAAATCTCCCATTTCCAGACTACAGTGGAATAAAGTGGACACTGGACAAAAATCCCTGCTATGTTTCGACTAGTGTGACATACACACGCGTCCGGGGAGACCTCCTCTACAACACCACACCGTCTGCTAAGCAGCAGAGGTGTAAAACAAAAATTGGCATGAGGTCAGAGGTAAAAAAAACTTCCCATTTCCAGACTACAGTGGAATAAAGTGGAGACTGGACAAAAATCCCTGCTATGTTTCGACTAGTGTGACATACGCACACGTCCGGGGAGACCTCCTCTACAACACCACACCGTCTGCTAAGCAGCAGAGGTGTAAAACAAAAATTGGCATGAGGTCAGAGGTAAAAAAACTTCCCATTTCCAGACTACAGTGGAATAAAGTGGACACTGGACAAAAATCCCTGCTATGTTTCGACTAGTGTGACATACGCACGCGTCCGGGGAGACCTCCTCTACAACACCACACCGTATGCTAAGCAGCAGAGGTGTAAAACAAAAATTGGCATGAGGTCAGAGGTAAAAAAACTTCCCATTTCCAGACTACAGTGGAATAAAGTGGACACTGGACAAAAATCCCTGCTATGTTTCGACTAGTGTGACATACGCACGCGTCCGGGGAGACCTCCTCTACAACACCACACCGTATGCTAAGCAGCAGAGGTGTAAAACAAAAATTGGCATAAGGTCAGAGGTAAAAAAACTTCCCATTTCCAGACTACAGTGGAATAAAGTGGACACTGGACAAAAATCCCTGCTATGTTTCGACTAGTGTGACATACGCACGCGTCCGGGGAGACCTCCTCTACAACACCACACCGTCTGCTAAGCAGCAGAGGTGTAAAACAAAAATTGGCATGAGGTCAGAGGTAAAACAACTTCCCATTTCCAGACTACAGTGGAATAAAGTGGACACTGGACAAAAATCCCTGCTATGTTTCGACTAGTGTGACATACGCACGCGTCCGGGGAGACCTCCTCTACAACACCACACCGTCTGCTAAGCAGCAGAGGTGTAAAACAAAAATTGGCATGAGGTCAGAGGTAAAAAAAAACCTCCCATTTCCAGACTACAGTGGAATAAAGTGGACACTGGACAAAAATCCCTGCTATGTTTCGACTAGTGTGACATACACACGCGTCCGGGGAGACCTCCTCTACAACACCACACCGTCTGCTAAGCAGCAGAGGTGTAAAACAAAAATTGGCATGAGGTCAGAGGTAAAAAAACATCCCATTTCCAGACTACAGTGGAATAAAGTGGAGACTGGACAAAAATCCCTGCTATGTTTCGACTAGTGTGACATACGCACACGTCCGGGGAGACCTCCTCTACAACACCACACCGTCTGCTAAGCAGCAGAGGTGTAAAACAAAAATTGGCATGAGGTCAGAGGTAAAAGAACTTCCCATTTCCAGACTACAGTGGAATAAAGTGGACACTGGACAAAAATCCCTGCTATGTTTCGACTAGTGTGACATACACACGCGTCCGGGGAGACCTCCTCTACAACACCACACCGTCTGCTAAGCAGCAGAGGTGTAAAACAAAAATTGGCATGAGGTCAGAGGTAAAAAAACTACCCATTTCCAGACTACAGTGGAATAAAGTGGACACTGGACAAAAATCCCTGCTATGTTTCGACTAGTGTGACATACGCACACGTCCGGGGAGACCTCCTCTACAACACCACACCGTCTGCTAAGCAGCAGAGGTGTAAAACAAAAATTGGCATGAGGTCAGAGGTAAAAAAACTTCCCATTTCCAGACTACAGTGGAATAAAGTGGACACTGGACAAAAATCCCTGCTATGTTTCGACTAGTGTGACATACGCACGCGTCCGGGGAGACCTCCTCTACAACACCACACCGTCTGCTAAGCAGCAGAGGTGTAAAACAAAAATTGGCATGAGGTCAGAGGTAAAAAAACTTCCCATTTCCAGACTACAGTGGAATAAAGTGGACACTGGACAAAAATCCCTGCTATGTTTCGACTAGTGTGACATACACACGCGTCCGGGGAGACCTCCTCTACAACACCACACTGTCTGCTAAGCAGCAGAGGTGTAAAACAAAAATTGGCATGAGGTCAGAGGTAAAAAAATGTCCCATTTCCAGACTACAGTGGAATAAAGTGGACACTGGACAAAAATCCCTGCTATGTTTCGACTAGTGTGACATACACACGCGTCCGGGGAGACCTCCTCTACAACACCACACCGTCTGCTAAGCAGCAGAGGTGTAAAACAAAAATTGGCATGAGGTCAGAGGTAAAAAAAACTTCCCATTTCCAGAATACAGTGGAATAAAGTGGACACTGGACAAAAATCCCTGCTATGTTTCGACTAGTGTGACATACGCACACATCCGGGGAGACCTCCTCTACAACACCACACCGTCTGCTAAGCAGCAGAGGTGTAAAACAAAAATTGGCATGAGGTCAGAGGTAAAAAAAAAATCCCATTTCCAGACTACAGTGGAATAAAGTGGACACTGGACAAAAATCCCTGCTATGTTTCGACTAGTGTGACATACGCACACGTCCGGGGAGACCTCCTCTACAACACCACACCGTCTGCTAAGCAGCAGAGGTGTAAAACAAAAATTGGCATGAGGTCAGAGGTAAAAAAACGTCCCATTTCCAGACTACAGTGGAATAAAGTGGACACTGGACAAAAATCCCTGCTATGTTTCGACTAGTGTGACATACGCACGCGTCCGGGGAGACCTCCTCTACAACACCACACCGTCTGCTAAGCAGCAGAGGTGTAAAACAAAAATTGGCATGAGGTCAGAGGTAAAAAAAACTTCCCATTTCCAGACTACAGTGGAATAAAGTGGACACTGGACAAAAATCCCTGCTATGTTTCGACTAGTGTGACATACACACGCGTCCGGGGAGACCTCCTCTACAACACCACACCGTCTGCTAAGCAGCAGAGGTGTAAAACAAAAATTGGCATGAGGTCAGAGGTAAAAAAACTTCCCATTTCCAGACTACAGTGGAATAAAGTGGACACTGGACAAAAATCCCTGCTATGTTTCGACTAGTGTGACATACGCACGCGTCCGGGGAGACCTCCTCTACAACACCACACCGTATGCTAAGCAGCAGAGGTGTAAAACAAAAATTGGCATGAGGTCAGAGGTAAAAAAACTTCCCATTTCCAGACTACAGTGGAATAAAGTGGACACTGGACAAAAATCCCTGCTATGTTTCGACTAGTGTGACATACGCACGCGTCCGGGGAGACCTCCTCTACAACACCACACCGTATGCTAAGCAGCAGAGGTGTAAAACAAAAATTGGCATAAGGTCAGAGGTAAAAAAACTTCCCATTTCCAGACTACAGTGGAATAAAGTGGACACTGGACAAAAATCCCTGCTATGTTTCGACTAGTGTGACATACGCACGCGTCCGGGGAGACCTCCTCTACAACACCACACCGTCTGCTAAGCAGCAGAGGTGTAAAACAAAAATTGGCATGAGGTCAGAGGTAAAACAACTTCCCATTTCCAGACTACAGTGGAATAAAGTGGACACTGGACAAAAATCCCTGCTATGTTTCGACTAGTGTGACATACGCACGCGTCCGGGGAGACCTCCTCTACAACACCACACCGTCTGCTAAGCAGCAGAGGTGTAAAACAAAAATTGGCATGAGGTCAGAGGTAAAAAAAAACCTCCCATTTCCAGACTACAGTGGAATAAAGTGGACACTGGACAAAAATCCCTGCTATGTTTCGACTAGTGTGACATACACACGCGTCCGGGGAGACCTCCTCTACAACACCACACCGTCTGCTAAGCAGCAGAGGTGTAAAACAAAAATTGGCATGAGGTCAGAGGTAAAAAAACTTCCCATTTCCAGACTACAGTGGAATAAAGTGGACACTGGACAAAAATCCCTGCTATGTTTCGACTAGTGTGACATACGCACGCGTCCGGGGAGACCTCCTCTACAACACCACACCGTATGCTAAGCAGCAGAGGTGTAAAACAAAAATTGGCATGAGGTCAGAGGTAAAAAAACTTCCCATTTCCAGACTACAGTGGAATAAAGTGGACACTGGACAAAAATCCCTGCTATGTTTCGACTAGTGTGACATACGCACGCGTCCGGGGAGACCTCCTCTACAACACCACACCGTATGCTAAGCAGCAGAGGTGTAAAACAAAAATTGGCATAAGGTCAGAGGTAAAAAAACTTCCCATTTCCAGACTACAGTGGAATAAAGTGGACACTGGACAAAAATCCCTGCTATGTTTCGACTAGTGTGACATACGCACGCGTCCGGGGAGACCTCCTCTACAACACCACACCGTCTGCTAAGCAGCAGAGGTGTAAAACAAAAATTGGCATGAGGTCAGAGGTAAAACAACTTCCCATTTCCAGACTACAGTGGAATAAAGTGGACACTGGACAAAAATCCCTGCTATGTTTCGACTAGTGTGACATACGCACGCGTCCGGGGAGACCTCCTCTACAACACCACACCGTCTGCTAAGCAGCAGAGGTGTAAAACAAAAATTGGCATGAGGTCAGAGGTAAAAAAAAACCTCCCATTTCCAGACTACAGTGGAATAAAGTGGACACTGGACAAAAATCCCTGCTATGTTTCGACTAGTGTGACATACACACGCGTCCGGGGAGACCTCCTCTACAACACCACACCGTCTGCTAAGCAGCAGAGGTGTAAAACAAAAATTGGCATGAGGTCAGAGGTAAAAAAACATCCCATTTCCAGACTACAGTGGAATAAAGTGGAGACTGGACAAAAATCCCTGCTATGTTTCGACTAGTGTGACATACGCACACGTCCGGGGAGACCTCCTCTACAACACCACACCGTCTGCTAAGCAGCAGAGGTGTAAAACAAAAATTGGCATGAGGTCAGAGGTAAAAGAACTTCCCATTTCCAGACTACAGTGGAATAAAGTGGACACTGGACAAAAATCCCTGCTATGTTTCGACTAGTGTGACATACACACGCGTCCGGGGAGACCTCCTCTACAACACCACACCGTCTGCTAAGCAGCAGAGGTGTAAAACAAAAATTGGCATGAGGTCAGAGGTAAAAAAACTACCCATTTCCAGACTACAGTGGAATAAAGTGGACACTGGACAAAAATCCCTGCTATGTTTCGACTAGTGTGACATACGCACACGTCCGGGGAGACCTCCTCTACAACACCACACCGTCTGCTAAGCAGCAGAGGTGTAAAACAAAAATTGGCATGAGGTCAGAGGTAAAAAAACTTCCCATTTCCAGACTACAGTGGAATAAAGTGGACACTGGACAAAAATCCCTGCTATGTTTCGACTAGTGTGACATACGCACGCGTCCGGGGAGACCTCCTCTACAACACCACACCGTCTGCTAAGCAGCAGAGGTGTAAAACAAAAATTGGCATGAGGTCAGAGGTAAAAAAACTTCCCATTTCCAGACTACAGTGGAATAAAGTGGACACTGGACAAAAATCCCTGCTATGTTTCGACTAGTGTGACATACACACGCGTCCGGGGAGACCTCCTCTACAACACCACACTGTCTGCTAAGCAGCAGAGGTGTAAAACAAAAATTGGCATGAGGTCAGAGGTAAAAAAATGTCCCATTTCCAGACTACAGTGGAATAAAGTGGACACTGGACAAAAATCCCTGCTATGTTTCGACTAGTGTGACATACACACGCGTCCGGGGAGACCTCCTCTACAACACCACACCGTCTGCTAAGCAGCAGAGGTGTAAAACAAAAATTGGCATGAGGTCAGAGGTAAAAAAAACTTCCCATTTCCAGAATACAGTGGAATAAAGTGGACACTGGACAAAAATCCCTGCTATGTTTCGACTAGTGTGACATACGCACACATCCGGGGAGACCTCCTCTACAACACCACACCGTCTGCTAAGCAGCAGAGGTGTAAAACAAAAATTGGCATGAGGTCAGAGGTAAAAAAAAAATCCCATTTCCAGACTACAGTGGAATAAAGTGGACACTGGACAAAAATCCCTGCTATGTTTCGACTAGTGTGACATACGCACACGTCCGGGGAGACCTCCTCTACAACACCACACCGTCTGCTAAGCAGCAGAGGTGTAAAACAAAAATTGGCATGAGGTCAGAGGTAAAAAAACGTCCCATTTCCAGACTACAGTGGAATAAAGTGGACACTGGACAAAAATCCCTGCTATGTTTCGACTAGTGTGACATACGCACGCGTCCGGGGAGACCTCCTCTACAACACCACACCGTCTGCTAAGCAGCAGAGGTGTAAAACAAAAATTGGCATGAGGTCAGAGGTAAAAAAAACTTCCCATTTCCAGACTACAGTGGAATAAAGTGGACACTGGACAAAAATCCCTGCTATGTTTCGACTAGTGTGACATACACACGCGTCCGGGGAGACCTCCTCTACAACACCACACCGTCTGCTAAGCAGCAGAGGTGTAAAACAAAAATTGGCATGAGGTCAGAGGTAAAAAAAACTTCCCATTTCCAGACTACAGTGGAATAAAGTGGACACTGGACAAAAATCCCTGCTATGTTTCGACTAGTGTGACATACGCACACATCCGGGGAGACCTCCTCTACAACACCACACCGTCTGCTAAGCAGCAGAGGTGTAAAACAAAAATTGGCATGAGGTCAGAGGTAAAAAAATAATCCCATTTCCAGACTACAGTGGAATAAAGTGGACACTGGACAAAAATCCCTGCTATGTTTCGACTAGTGTGACATACGCACACGTCCGGGGAGACCTCCTCTACAACACCACACCGTCTGCTAAGCAGCAGAGGTGTAAAACAAAAATTGGCATGAGGTCAGAGGTAAAAAAACTTCCCATTTCCAGACTACAGTGGAATAAAGTGGACACTGGACAAACATCCCTGCTATGTTTCGACTAGTGTGACATACGCACGCGTCCGGGGAGACCTCCTCTACAACACCACACCGTCTGCTAAGCAGCAGAGGTGTAAAACAAAAATTGGCATGAGGTCAGAGGTAAAAAAACTTCCCATTTCCAGACTACAGTGGAATAAAGTGGACACTGGACAAAACCCCTGCTATGTTTCGACTAGTGTGACATACACACGCGTCCGGGGAGACCTCCTCTACAACACCACACTGTCTGCTAAGCAGCAGAGGTGTAAAACAAAAATTGGCATGAGGTCAGAGGTAAAAAAACTTCCCATTTCCAGACTACAGTGGAATAAAGTGGACACTGGACAAAAATCCCTGCTATGTTTCGACTAGTGTGACATACGCACACGTCCGGGGAGACCTCCTCTACAACACCACACCGTCTGCTAAGCAGCAGAGGTGTAAAACAAAAATTGGCATGAGGTCAGAGGTAAAAAAACTTCCCATTTCCAGACTACAGTGGAATAAAGTGGACACTGGACAAAAATCCCTGCTATGTTTCGACTAGTGTGACATACGCACGCGTCCGGGGAGACCTCCTCTACAACACCACACCGTCTGCTAAGCAGCAGAGGTGTAAAACAAAAATTGGCATGAGGTCAGAGGTAAAAAAACTTCCCATTTCCAGACTACAGTGGAATAAAGTGGACACTGGACAAAAATCCCTGCTATGTTTCGACTAGTGTGACATACGCACACGTCCGGGGAGACCTCCTCTACAACACCACACCGTCTGCTAAGCAGCAGAGGTGTAAAACAAAAATTGGCATGAGGTCAGAGGTAAAAAAACTTCCCATTTCCAGACTACAGTGGAATAAAGTGGACACTGGACAAAAATCCCTGCTATGTTTCGACTAGTGTGACATACGCACGCGTCCGGGGAGACCTCCTCTACAACACCACACCGTCTGCTAAGCAGCAGAGGTGTAAAACAAAAATTGGCATGAGGTCAGAGGTAAAAAAAACTTCCCATTTCCAGACTACAGTGGAATAAAGTGGACACTGGACAAAAATCCCTGCTATGTTTCGACTAGTGTGACATACACACGCGTCCGGGGAGACCTCCTCTACAACACCACACCGTCTGCTAAGCAGCAGAGGTGTAAAACAAAAATTGGCATGAGGTCAGAGGTAAAAAAACTTCCCATTTCCAGACTACAGTGGAATAAAGTGGACACTGGACAAAAATCCCTGCTATGTTTCGACTAGTGTGACATACGCACACGTCCGGGGAGACCTCCTCTACAACACCACACCGTCTGCTAAGCAGCAGAGGTGTAAAACAAAAATTGGCATGAGGTCAGAGGTAAAAAAACTTCCCATTTCCAGACTACAGTGGAATAAAGTGGACACTGGACAAAAATCCCTGCTATGTTTCGACTAGTGTGACATACGCACGCGTCCGGGGAGACCTCCTCTACAACACCACACCGTCTGCTAAGCAGCAGAGGTGTAAAACAAAAATTGGCATGAGGTCAGAGGTAAAACAACTTCCCATTTCCAGACTACAGTGGAATAAAGTGGACACTGGACAAAAATCCCTGCTATGTTTCGACTAGTGTGACATACGCACGCGTCCGGGGAGACCTCCTCTACAACACCACACCGTCTGCTAAGCAGCAGAGGTGTAAAACAAAAATTGGCATGAGGTCAGAGGTAAAAAAAAACCTCCCATTTCCAGACTACAGTGGAATAAAGTGGACACTGGACAAAAATCCCTGCTATGTTTCGACTAGTGTGACATACACACGCGTCCGGGGAGACCTCCTCTACAACACCACACCGTCTGCTAAGCAGCAGAGGTGTAAAACAAAAATTGGCATGAGGTCAGAGGTAAAAAAAACTTCCCATTTCCAGACTACAGTGGAATAAAGTGGACACTGGACAAAAATCCCTGCTATGTTTCGACTAGTGTGACATACACACGCGTCCGGGGAGACCTCCTCTACAACACCACACCGTCTGCTAAGCAGCAGAGGTGTAAAACAAAAATTGGCATGAGGTCAGAGGTAAAAAAACTTCCCATTTCCAGACTACAGTGGAATAAAGTGGACACTGGACAAAAATCCCTGCTATGTTTCGACTAGTGTGACATACGCACACGTCCGGGGAGACCTCCTCTACAACACCACACCGTCTGCTAAGCAGCAGAGGTGTAAAACAAAAATTGGCATGAGGTCAGAGGTAAAAAAACCTCCCATTTCCAGACTACAGTGGAATAAAGTGGACACTGGACAAAAATCCCTGCTATGTTTCGACTAGTGTGACATACGCACGCGTCCGGGGAGACCTCCTCTACAACACCACACCGTCTGCTAAGCAGCAGAGGTGTAAAACAAAAATTGGCATGAGGTCAGAGGTAAAACAACTTCCCATTTCCAGACTACAGTGGAATAAAGTGGACACTGGACAAAAATCCCTGCTATGTTTCGACTAGTGTGACATACGCACGCGTCCGGGGAGACCTCCTCTACAACACCACACCGTCTGCTAAGCAGCAGAGGTGTAAAACAAAAATTGGCATGAGGTCAGAGGTAAAAAAAAACCTCCCATTTCCAGACTACAGTGGAATAAAGTGGACACTGGACAAAAATCCCTGCTATGTTTCGACTAGTGTGACATACACACGCGTCCGGGGAGACCTCCTCTACAACACCACACCGTCTGCTAAGCAGCAGAGGTGTAAAACAAAAATTGGCATGAGGTCAGAGGTAAAAAAACATCCCATTTCCAGACTACAGTGGAATAAAGTGGAGACTGGACAAAAATCCCTGCTATGTTTCGACTAGTGTGACATACGCACACGTCCGGGGAGACCTCCTCTACAACACCACACCGTCTGCTAAGCAGCAGAGGTGTAAAACAAAAATTGGCATGAGGTCAGAGGTAAAAGAACTTCCCATTTCCAGACTACAGTGGAATAAAGTGGACACTGGACAAAAATCCCTGCTATGTTTCGACTAGTGTGACATACACACGCGTCCGGGGAGACCTCCTCTACAACACCACACCGTCTGCTAAGCAGCAGAGGTGTAAAACAAAAATTGGCATGAGGTCAGAGGTAAAAAAACTACCCATTTCCAGACTACAGTGAAATAAAGTGGACACTGGACAAAAATCCCTGCTATGTTTCGACTAGTGTGACATACGCACACGTCCGGGGAGACCTCCTCTACAACACCACACCGTCTGCTAAGCAGCAGAGGTGTAAAACAAAAATTGGCATGAGGTCAGAGGTAAAAAAACTTCCCATTTCCAGACTACAGTGGAATAAAGTGGACACTGGACAAAAATCCCTGCTATGTTTCGACTAGTGTGACATACGCACGCGTCCGGGGAGACCTCCTCTACAACACCACACCGTCTGCTAAGCAGCAGAGGTGTAAAACAAAAATTGGCATGAGGTCAGAGGTAAAAAAACTTCCCATTTCCAGACTACAGTGGAATAAAGTGGACACTGGACAAAAATCCCTGCTATGTTTCGACTAGTGTGACATACACACGCGTCCGGGGAGACCTCCTCTACAACACCACACTGTCTGCTAAGCAGCAGAGGTGTAAAACAAAAATTGGCATGAGGTCAGAGGTAAAAAAATGTCCCATTTCCAGACTACAGTGGAATAAAGTGGACACTGGACAAAAATCCCTGCTATTTTTCGACTAGTGTGACATACACACGCGTCCGGGGAGACCTCCTCTACAACACCACACCGTCTGCTAAGCAGCAGAGGTGTAAAACAAAAATTGGCATGAGGTCAGAGGTAAAAAAAACTTCCCATTTCCAGAATACAGTGGAATAAAGTGGACACTGGACAAAAATCCCTGCTATGTTTCGACTAGTGTGACATACGCACACATCCGGGGAGACCTCCTCTACAACACCACACCGTCTGCTAAGCAGCAGAGGTGTAAAACAAAAATTGGCATGAGGTCAGAGGTAAAAAAAAAATCCCATTTCCAGACTACAGTGGAATAAAGTGGACACTGGACAAAAATCCCTGCTATGTTTCGACTAGTGTGACATACGCACACGTCCGGGGAGACCTCCTCTACAACACCACACCGTCTGCTAAGCAGCAGAGGTGTAAAACAAAAATTGGCATGAGGTCAGAGGTAAAAAAACTTCCCATTTCCAGACTACAGTGGAATAAAGTGGACACTGGACAAAAATCCCTGCTATGTTTCGACTAGTGTGACATACGCACGCGTCCGGGGAGACCTCCTCTACAACACCACACCGTCTGCTAAGCAGCAGAGGTGTAAAACAAAAATTGGCATGAGGTCAGAGGTAAAAAAAACTTCCCATTTCCAGACTACAGTGGAATAAAGTGGACACTGGACAAAAATCCCTGCTATGTTTCGACTAGTGTGACATACACACGCGTCCGGGGAGACCTCCTCTACAACACCACACCGTCTGCTAAGCAGCAGAGGTGTAAAACAAAAATTGGCATGAGGTCAGAGGTAAAAAAAACTTCCCATTTCCAGACTACAGTGGAATAAAGTGGACACTGGACAAAAATCCCTGCTATGTTTCGACTAGTGTGACATACGCACACATCCGGGGAGACCTCCTCTACAACACCACACCGTCTGCTAAGCAGCAGAGGTGTAAAACAAAAATTGGCATGAGGTCAGAGGTAAAAAAATAATCCCATTTCCAGACTACAGTGGAATAAAGTGGACACTGGACAAAAATCCCTGCTATGTTTCGACTAGTGTGACATACGCACACGTCCGGGGAGACCTCCTCTACAACACCACACCGTCTGCTAAGCAGCAGAGGTGTAAAACAAAAATTGGCATGAGGTCAGAGGTAAAAAAACTTCCCATTTCCAGACTACAGTGGAATAAAGTGGACACTGGACAAACATCCCTGCTATGTTTCGACTAGTGTGACATACGCACGCGTCCGGGGAGACCTCCTCTACAACACCACACCGTCTGCTAAGCAGCAGAGGTGTAAAACAAAAATTGGCATGAGGTCAGAGGTAAAAAAACTTCCCATTTCCAGACTACAGTGGAATAAAGTGGACACTGGACAAAACCCCTGCTATGTTTCGACTAGTGTGACATACACACGCGTCCGGGGAGACCTCCTCTAAAACACCACACTGTCTGCTAAGCAGCAGAGGTGTAAAACAAAAATTGGCATGAGGTCAGAGGTAAAAAAACTTCCCATTTCCAGACTACAGTGGAATAAAGTGGACACTGGACAAAAATCCCTGCTATGTTTCGACTAGTGTGACATACGCACACGTCCGGGGAGACCTCCTCTACAACACCACACCGTCTGCTAAGCAGCAGAGGTGTAAAACAAAAATTGGCATGAGGTCAGAGGTAAAAAAACTTCCCATTTCCAGACTACAGTGGAATAAAGTGGACACTGGACAAAAATCCCTGCTATGTTTCGACTAGTGTGACATACGCACGCGTCCGGGGAGACCTCCTCTACAACACCACACCGTCTGCTAAGCAGCAGAGGTGTAAAACAAAAATTGGCATGAGGTCAGAGGTAAAAAAACTTCCCATTTCCAGACTACAGTGGAATAAAGTGGACACTGGACAAAAATCCCTGCTATGTTTCGACTAGTGTGACATACGCACACGTCCGGGGAGACCTCCTCTACAACACCACACCGTCTGCTAAGCAGCAGAGGTGTAAAACAAAAATTGGCATGAGGTCAGAGGTAAAAAAACTTCCCATTTCCAGACTACAGTGGAATAAAGTGGACACTGGACAAAAATCCCTGCTATGTTTCGACTAGTGTGACATACGCACGCGTCCGGGGAGACCTCCTCTACAACACCACACCGTCTGCTAAGCAGCAGAGGTGTAAAACAAAAATTGGCATGAGGTCAGAGGTAAAAAAACTTCCCATTTCCAGACTACAGTGGAATAAAGTGGACACTGGACAAACATCCCTGCTATGTTTCGACTAGTGTGACATACGCACGCGTCCGGGGAGACCTCCTCTACAACACCACACCGTCTGCTAAGCAGCAGAGGTGTAAAACAAAAATTGGCATGAGGTCAGAGGTAAAAAAACTTCCCATTTCCAGACTACAGTGGAATAAAGTGGACACTGGACAAAAATCCCTGCTATGTTTCGACTAGTGTGACATACGCACACGTCCGGGGAGACCTCCTCTACAACACCACACCGTCTGCTAAGCAGCAGAGGTGTAAAACAAAAATTGGCATGAGGTCAGAGGTAAAAAAACTTCCCATTTCCAGACTACAGTGGAATAAAGTGGACACTGGACAAAAATCCCTGCTATGTTTCGACTAGTGTGACATACGCACGCGTCCGGGGAGACCTCCTCTACAACACCACACCGTCTGCTAAGCAGCAGAGGTGTAAAACAAAAATTGGCATGAGGTCAGAGGTAAAAAAAACTTCCCATTTCCAGAATACAGTGGAATAAAGTGGACACTGGACAAAAATCCCTGCTATGTTTCGACTAGTGTGACATACGCACACATCCGGGGAGACCTCCTCTACAACACCACACCGTCTGCTAAGCAGCAGAGGTGTAAAACAAAAATTGGCATGAGGTCAGAGGTAAAAAAAAAATCCCATTTCCAGACTACAGTGGAATAAAGTGGACACTGGACAAAAATCCCTGCTATGTTTCGACTAGTGTGACATACGCACACGTCCGGGGAGACCTCCTCTACAACACCACACCGTCTGCTAAGCAGCAGAGGTGTAAAACAAAAATTGGCATGAGGTCAGAGGTAAAAAAACTTCCCATTTCCAGACTACAGTGGAATAAAGTGGACACTGGACAAAAATCCCTGCTATGTTTCGACTAGTGTGACATACGCACGCGTCCGGGGAGACCTCCTCTACAACACCACACCGTCTGCTAAGCAGCAGAGGTGTAAAACAAAAATTGGCATGAGGTCAGAGGTAAAAAAAACTTCCCATTTCCAGACTACAGTGGAATAAAGTGGACACTGGACAAAAATCCCTGCTATGTTTCGACTAGTGTGACATACACACGCGTCCGGGGAGACCTCCTCTACAACACCACACCGTCTGCTAAGCAGCAGAGGTGTAAAACAAAAATTGGCATGAGGTCAGAGGTAAAAAAAACTTCCCATTTCCAGACTACAGTGGAATAAAGTGGACACTGGACAAAAATCCCTGCTATGTTTCGACTAGTGTGACATACGCACACATCCGGGGAGACCTCCTCTACAACACCACACCGTCTGCTAAGCAGCAGAGGTGTAAAACAAAAATTGGCATGAGGTCAGAGGTAAAAAAATAATCCCATTTCCAGACTACAGTGGAATAAAGTGGACACTGGACAAAAATCCCTGCTATGTTTCGACTAGTGTGACATACGCACACGTCCGGGGAGACCTCCTCTACAACACCACACCGTCTGCTAAGCAGCAGAGGTGTAAAACAAAAATTGGCATGAGGTCAGAGGTAAAAAAACTTCCCATTTCCAGACTACAGTGGAATAAAGTGGACACTGGACAAACATCCCTGCTATGTTTCGACTAGTGTGACATACGCACGCGTCCGGGGAGACCTCCTCTACAACACCACACCGTCTGCTAAGCAGCAGAGGTGTAAAACAAAAATTGGCATGAGGTCAGAGGTAAAAAAACTTCCCATTTCCAGACTACAGTGGAATAAAGTGGACACTGGACAAAACCCCTGCTATGTTTCGACTAGTGTGACATACACACGCGTCCGGGGAGACCTCCTCTAAAACACCACACTGTCTGCTAAGCAGCAGAGGTGTAAAACAAAAATTGGCATGAGGTCAGAGGTAAAAAAACTTCCCATTTCCAGACTACAGTGGAATAAAGTGGACACTGGACAAAAATCCCTGCTATGTTTCGACTAGTGTGACATACGCACACGTCCGGGGAGACCTCCTCTACAACACCACACCGTCTGCTAAGCAGCAGAGGTGTAAAACAAAAATTGGCATGAGGTCAGAGGTAAAAAAACTTCCCATTTCCAGACTACAGTGGAATAAAGTGGACACTGGACAAAAATCCCTGCTATGTTTCGACTAGTGTGACATACGCACGCGTCCGGGGAGACCTCCTCTACAACACCACACCGTCTGCTAAGCAGCAGAGGTGTAAAACAAAAATTGGCATGAGGTCAGAGGTAAAAAAACTTCCCATTTCCAGACTACAGTGGAATAAAGTGGACACTGGACAAAAATCCCTGCTATGTTTCGACTAGTGTGACATACGCACACGTCCGGGGAGACCTCCTCTACAACACCACACCGTCTGCTAAGCAGCAGAGGTGTAAAACAAAAATTGGCATGAGGTCAGAGGTAAAAAAACTTCCCATTTCCAGACTACAGTGGAATAAAGTGGACACTGGACAAAAATCCCTGCTATGTTTCGACTAGTGTGACATACGCACGCGTCCGGGGAGACCTCCTCTACAACACCACACCGTCTGCTAAGCAGCAGAGGTGTAAAACAAAAATTGGCATGAGGTCAGAGGTAAAAAAAACTTCCCATTTCCAGACTACAGTGGAATAAAGTGGACACTGGACAAAAATCCCTGCTATGTTTCGACTAGTGTGACATACACACGCGTCCGGGGAGACCTCCTCTACAACACCACACCGTCTGCTAAGCAGCAGAGGTGTAAAACAAAAATTGGCATGAGGTCAGAGGTAAAAAAACTTCCCATTTCCAGACTACAGTGGAATAAAGTGGACACTGGACAAAAATCCCTGCTATGTTTCGACTAGTGTGACATACACACGCGTCCGGGGAGACCTCCTCTACAACACCACACCGTCTGCTAAGCAGCAGAGGTGTAAAACAAAAATTGGCATGAGGTCAGAGGTAAAAAAAATGTCCCATTTCCAGACTACAGTGGAATAAAGTGGACACTGGACAAAAATGCCTGCTATGTTTCGACTAGTGTGACATACACACGCGTCCGGGGAGACCTCCTCTACAACACCACACCGTCTGCTAAGCAGCAGAGGTGTAAAACAAAAATTGGCATGAGGTCAGAGGTAAAAAAACTTCCCATTTCCAGACTACATTGGAATAAAGTGGACACTGGACAAAAATCCCTGCTATGTTTCGACTAGTGTGACATACGCACACGTCCGGGGAGACCTCCTCTACAACACCACACCGTCTGCTAAGCAGCAGAGGTGTAAAACAAAAATTGGCATGAGGTCAGAGGTAAAAAAATGTCCCATTTCCAGACTACAGTGGAATAAAGTGGACACTGGACAAAAATCCCTGCTATGTTTCGACTAGTGTGACATACGCACACGTCCGGGGAGACCTCCTCTACAACACCACACCGTCTGCTAAGCAGCAGAGGTGTAAAACAAAAATTGGCATGAGGTCAGAGGTAAAAAAACTTTCTTTTTCCAGACTACAGTGGAATAAAGTGGACACTGGACAAAAATCCCTGCTATGTTTCGACTAGTGTGACATACGCACGCGTCCGGGGAGACCTCCTCTACAACACCACACCGTATGCTAAGCAGCAGAGGTGTAAAACAAAAATTGGCATGAGGTCAGAGGTAAAAAAAACTTCCCATTTCCAGACTACAGTGGAATAAAGTGGACACTGGACAAAAATCCCTGCTATGTTTCGACTAGTGTGACATACGCACGCGTCCGGGGAGACCTCCTCTACAACACCACACCGTCTGCTAAGCAGCAGAGGTGTAAAACAAAAATTGGCATGAGGTCAGAGGTAAAAAAACTTCCCATTTCCAGACTACAGTGGAATAAAGTGGACACTGGACAAAAATCCCTGCTATGTTTCGACTAGTGTGACATACGCACACGTCCGGTGAGACCTCCTCTACAACACCACACCGTCTGCTAAGCAGCAGAGGTGTAAAACAAAAATTGGCATGAGGTCAGAGGTTAAAAAAACTTCCCATTTCCAGACTACAGTGGAATAAAGTGGACACTGGACAAAAATCCCTGCTATGTTTCGACTAGTGTGACATACGCACGCGTCCGGGGAGACCTCCTCTACAACACCACACCGTCTGCTAAGCAGCAGAGGTGTAAAACAAAAATTGGCATGAGGTCAGAGGTAAAAAAAACTTCCCATTTCCAGACTACAGTGGAATAAAGTGGACACTGGACAAAAATCCCTGCTATGTTTCGACTAGTGTGACATACACACGCGTCCGGGGAGACCTCCTCTACAACACCACACCGTCTGCTAAGCAGCAGAGGTGTAAAACAAAAATTGGCATGAGGTCAGAGGTAAAAAAAACTTCCCATTTCCAGACTACAGTGGAATAAAGTGGACACTGGACAAAAATCCCTGCTATGTTTCGACTAGTGTGACATACGCACACGTCCGGGGAGACCTCCTCTACAACACCACACCGTCTGCTAAGCAGCAGAGGTGTAAAACAAAAATTGGCATGAGGTCAGAGGTAAAAAAACGTCCAATTTCCAGACTACAGTGGAATAAAGTGGACACTGGACAAAAATCCCTGCTATGTTTCGACTAGTGTGACATACGCACACGTCCGGGGAGACCTCCTCTACAACACCACACCGTCTGCTAAGCAGCAGAGGTGTAAAACAAAAATTGGCATGAGGTCAGAGGTAAAAAAACTTTCTTTTTCCAGACTACAGTGGAATAAAGTGGACACTGGACAAAAATCCCTGCTATGTTTCGACTAGTGTGACATACGCACGCGTCCGGGGAGACCTCCTCTACAACACCACACCGTATGCTAAGCAGCAGAGGTGTAAAACAAAAATTGGCATGAGGTCAGAGGTAAAAAAACTTCCCATTTCCAGACTACAGTGGAATAAAGTGGACACTGGACTAAAATCCCTGCTATGTTTCGACTAGTGTGACATACGCACGCGTCCGGGGAGACCTCCTCTACAACACCACACCGTATGGTAAGCAGCAGAGGTGTAAAACAAAAATTGGCATGAGGTCAGAGGTAAAAAAACTTCCCATTTCCAGACTACAGTGGAATAAAGTGGACACTGGACAAAAATCCCTGCTATGTTTCGACTAGTGTGACATACGCACACGTCCGGGGAGACCTCCTCTACAACACCACACCGTCTGCTAAGCAGCAGAGGTGTAAAACAAAAATTGGCATGAGGTCAGAGGTAAAAAAACTTCCCATTTCCAGACTACAGTGGAATAAAGTGGACACTGGACTAAAATCCCTGCTATGTTTCGACTAGTGTGACATACGCACGCGTCCGGGGAGACCTCCTCTACAACACCACACCGTATGGTAAGCAGCAGAGGTGTAAAACAAAAATTGGCATGAGGTCAGAGGTAAAAAAACTTCCCATTTCCAGACTACAGTGGAATAAAGTGGACACTGGACAAAAATCCCTGCTATGTTTCGACTAGTGTGACATACGCACACGTCCGGGGAGACCTCCTCTACAACACCACACCGTCTGCTAAGCAGCAGAGGTGTAAAAAAAAAATTGGCATGAGGTCAGAGGTAAAAAAACTTCCCATTTCCAGACTACAGTGGAATAAAGTGGACACTGGACAAAAATCCCTGCTATGTTTCGACTAGTGTGACATACACACGCGTCCGGGGAGACCTCCTCTACAACACCACACCGTCTGCTAAGCAGCAGAGGTGTAAAACAAAAATTGGCATGAGGTCAGAGGTAAAAAAAATGTCCCATTTCCAGACTACAGTGGAATAAAGTGGACACTGGACAAAAATGCCTGCTATGTTTCGACTAGTGTGACATACACACGCGTCCGGGGAGACCTCCTCTACAACACCACACCGTCTGCTAAGCAGCAGAGGTGTAAAACAAAAATTGGCATGAGGTCAGAGGTAAAAAAACTTCCCATTTCCAGACTACATTGGAATAAAGTGGACACTGGACAAAAATCCCTGCTATGTTTCGACTAGTGTGACATACGCACACGTCCGGGGAGACCTCCTCTACAACACCACACCGTCTGCTAAGCAGCAGAGGTGTAAAACAAAAATTGGCATGAGGTCAGAGGTAAAAAAATGTCCCATTTCCAGACTACAGTGGAATAAAGTGGACACTGGACAAAAATGCCTGCTATGTTTCGACTAGTGTGACATACACACGCGTCCGGGGAGACCTCCTCTACAACACCACACCGTATGGTAAGCAGCAGAGGTGTAAAACAAAAATTGGCATGAGGTCAGAGGTAAAAAAACTTCCCATTTCCAGACTACAGTGGAATAAAGTGGACACTGGACAAAAATCCCTGCTATGTTTCGACTAGTGTGACATACGCACACGTCCGGGGAGACCTCCTCTACAACACCACACCGTCTGCTAAGCAGCAGAGGTGTAAAACAAAAATTGGCATGAGGTCAGAGGTAAAAAAACTTCCCATTTCCAGACTACAGTGGAATAAAGTGGACACTGGACTAAAATCCCTGCTATGTTTCGACTAGTGTGACATACGCACGCGTCCGGGGAGACCTCCTCTACAACACCACACCGTATGGTAAGCAGCAGAGGTGTAAAACAAAAATTGGCATGAGGTCAGAGGTAAAAAAACTTCCCATTTCCAGACTACAGTGGAATAAAGTGGACACTGGACAAAAATCCCTGCTATGTTTCGACTAGTGTGACATACGCACACGTCCGGGGAGACCTCCTCTACAACACCACACCGTCTGCTAAGCAGCAGAGGTGTAAAAAAAAAATTGGCATGAGGTCAGAGGTAAAAAAACTTCCCATTTCCAGACTACAGTGGAATAAAGTGGACACTGGACAAAAATCCCTGCTATGTTTCGACTAGTGTGACATACACACGCGTCCGGGGAGACCTCCTCTACAACACCACACCGTCTGCTAAGCAGCAGAGGTGTAAAACAAAAATTGGCATGAGGTCAGAGGTAAAAAAATGTCCCATTTCCAGACTACAGTGGAATAAAGTGGACACTGGACAAAAATGCCTGCTATGTTTCGACTAGTGTGACATACACACGCGTCCGGGGAGACCTCCTCTACAACACCACACCGTCTGCTAAGCAGCAGAGGTGTAAAACAAAAATTGGCATGAGGTCAGAGGTAAAAAAACTTCCCATTTCCAGACTACATTGGAATAAAGTGGACACTGGACAAAAATCCCTGCTATGTTTCGACTAGTGTGACATACGCACACGTCCGGGGAGACCTCCTCTACAACACCACACCGTCTGCTAAGCAGCAGAGGTGTAAAACAAAAATTGGCATGAGGTCAGAGGTAAAAAAATGTCCCATTTCCAGACTACAGTGGAATAAAGTGGACACTGGACAAAAATGCCTGCTATGTTTCGACTAGTGTGACATACACACGCGTCCGGGGAGACCTCCTCTACAACACCACACCGTCTGCTAAGCAGCAGAGGTGTAAAACAAAAATTGGCATGAGGTCAGAGGTAAAAAAACGTCCCATTTCCAGACTACATTGGAATAAAGTGGACACTGGACAAAAATCCCTGCTGTTTCGACTAGTGTGACATACGCACACGTCCGGGGAGACCTCCTCTACAACACCACACCGTCTGCTAAGCAGCAGAGGTGTAAAACAAAAATTGGCATGAGGTCAGAGGTAAAAAAACTTCCCATTTCCAGACTACATTGGAATAAAGTGGACACTGGACAAAAATCCCTGCTATGTTTCGACTAGTGTGACATACGCACACGTCCGGGGAGACCTCCTCTACAACACCACACCGTCTGCTAAGCAGCAGAGGTGTAAAACAAAAATTGGCATGAGGTCAGAGGTAAAAAAACTTCCCATTTCCAGACTACAGTGGAATAAAGTGGACACTGGACAAAAATCCCTGCTATGTTTCGACTAGTGTGACATACGCACGCGTCCTGGGAGGCCTCCTCTACAACACCACACCGTCTGCTAAGCAGCAGAGGTGTAAAACAAAAATTGGCATGAGGTCAGAGGTAAAAAAACTTCCCATTTCCAGACTACAGTGGAATAAAGTGGACACTGGACAAAAATCCCTGCTATGTTTCGACTAGTGTGACATACGCACACGTCCGGGGAGACCTCCTCTACAACACCACACCATCTGCTAAGCAGCAGAGGTGTAAAACAAAAATTGGCATGAGGTCAGAGGTAAAACAACTTCCCATTTCCAGACTACAGTGGAATAAAGTGGACACTGGACAAAAATCCCTGCTATGTTTCGACTAGTGTGACATACGCACGCGTCCGGGGAGACCTCCTCTACAACACCACACCGTCTGCTAAGCAGCAGAGGTGTAAAACAAAAATTGGCATGAGGTCAGAGGTAAAAAAAAAACCTCCCATTTCCAGACTACAGTGGAATAAAGTGGACACTGGACAAAAATCCCTGCTATGTTTCGACTAGTGTGACATACACACGCGTCCGGGGAGACCTCCTCTACAACACCACACCGTCTGCTAAGCAGCAGAGGTGTAAAACAAAAATTGGCATGAGGTCAGAGGTAAAAAAACATCCCATTTCCAGACTACAGTGGAATAAAGTGGAGACTGGACAAAAATCCCTGCTATGTTTCGACTAGTGTGACATACGCACACGTCCGGGGAGACCTCCTCTACAACACCACACCGTCTGCTAAGCAGCAGAGGTGTAAAACAAAAATTGGCATGAGGTCAGAGGTAAAAGAACTTCCCATTTCCAGACTACAGTGGAATAAAGTGGACACTGGACAAAAATCCCTGCTATGTTTCGACTAGTGTGACATACACACGCGTCCGGGGAGACCTCCTCTACAACACCACCCCGTCTGCTAAGCAGCAGAGGTGTAAAACAAAAATTGGCATGAGGTCAGAGGTAAAAAAACTACCCATTTCCAGACTACAGTGGAATAAAGTGGACACTGGACAAAAATCCCTGCTATGTTTCGACTAGTGTGACATACGCACACGTCCGGGGAGACCTCCTCTACAACACCACACCGTCTGCTAAGCAGCAGAGGTGTAAAACAAAAATTGGCATGAGGTCAGAGGTAAAAAAACTTCCCATTTCCAGACTACAGTGGAATAAAGTGGACACTGGACAAAAATCCCTGCTATGTTTCGACTAGTGTGACATACGCACGCGTCCGGGGAGACCTCCTCTACAACACCACACCGTCTGCTAAGCAGCAGAGGTGTAAAACAAAAATTGGCATGAGGTCAGAGGTAAAAAAACTTCCCATTTCCAGACTACAGTGGAATAAAGTGGACACTGGACAAAAATCCCTGCTATGTTTCGACTAGTGTGACATACACACGCGTCCGGGGAGACCTCCTCTACAACACCACACTGTCTGCTAAGCAGCAGAGGTGTAAAACAAAAATTGGCATGAGGTCAGAGGTAAAAAAATGTCCCATTTCCAGACTACAGTGGAATAAAGTGGACACTGGACAAAAATCCCTGCTATGTTTCGACTAGTGTGACATACACACGCGTCCGGGGAGACCTCCTCTACAACACCACACCGTCTGCTAAGCAGCAGAGGTGTAAAACAAAAATTGGCATGAGGTCAGAGGTAAAAAAAAACTTCCCATTTCCAGAATACAGTGGAATAAAGTGGACACTGGACAAAAATCCCTGCTATGTTTCGACTAGTGTGACATACGCACACATCCGGGGAGACCTCCTCTACAACACCACACCGTCTGCTAAGCAGCAGAGGTGTAAAACAAAAATTGGCATGAGGTCAGAGGTAAAAAAAATATCCCATTTCCAGACTACAGTGGAATAAAGTGGACACTGGACAAAAATCCCTGCTATGTTTCGACTAGTGTGACATACGCACACGTCCGGGGAGACCTCCTCTACAACACCACACCGTCTGCTAAGCAGCAGAGGTGTAAAACAAAAATTGGCATGAGGTCAGAGGTAAAAAAACTTCCCATTTCCAGACTACAGTGGAATAAAGTGGACACTGGACAAAAATCCCTGCTATGTTTCGACTAGTGTGACATACGCACGCGTCCGGGGAGACCTCCTCTACAACACCACACCGTCTGCTAAGCAGCAGAGGTGTAAAACAAAAATTGGCATGAGGTCAGAGGTAAAAAAAACTTCCCATTTCCAGACTACAGTGGAATAAAGTGGACACTGGACAAAAATCCCTGCTATGTTTCGACTAGTGTGACATACACACGCGTCCGGGGAGACCTCCTCTACAACACCACACCGTCTGCTAAGCAGCAGAGGTGTAAAACAAAAATTGGCATGAGGTCAGAGGTAAAAAAAACTTCCCATTTCCAGACTACAGTGGAATAAAGTGGACACTGGACAAAAATCCCTGCTATGTTTCGACTAGTGTGACATACGCACACATCCGGGGAGACCTCCTCTACAACACCACACCGTCTGCTAAGCAGCAGAGGTGTAAAACAAAAATTGGCATGAGGTCAGAGGTAAAAAAATAATCCCATTTCCAGACTACAGTGGAATAAAGTGGACACTGGACAAAAATCCCTGCTATGTTTCGACTAGTGTGACATACGCACACGTCCGGGGAGACCTCCTCTACAACACCACACCATCTACTAAGCAGCAGAGGTGTAAAACAAAAATTGGCATGAGGTCAGAGGTAAAAAAACTTCCCATTTCCAGACTACAGTGGAATAAAGTGGACACTGGACAAACATCCCTGCTATGTTTCGACTAGTGTGACATACGCACGCGTCCGGGGAGACCTCCTCTACAACACCACACCGTCTGCTAAGCAGCAGAGGTGTAAAACAAAAATTGGCATGAGGTCAGAGGTAAAAAAACTTCCCATTTCCAGACTACAGTGGAATAAAGTGGACACTGGACAAAAATCCCTGCTATGTTTCGACTAGTGTGACATACACACGCGTCCGGGGAGACCTCCTCTACAACACCACACTGTCTGCTAAGCAGCAGAGGTGTAAAACAAAAATTGGCATGAGGTCAGAGGTAAAAAAATGTCCCATTTCCAGACTACAGTGGAATAAAGTGGACACTGGACAAAAATCCCTGCTATGTTTCGACTAGTGTGACATACACACGCGTCCGGGGAGACCTCCTCTACAACACCACACCGTCTGCTAAGCAGCAGAGGTGTAAAACAAAAATTGGCATGAGGTCAGAGGTAAAAAAAAACTTCCCATTTCCAGAATACAGTGGAATAAAGTGGACACTGGACAAAAATCCCTGCTATGTTTCGACTAGTGTGACATACGCACACATCCGGGGAGACCTCCTCTACAACACCACACCGTCTGCTAAGCAGCAGAGGTGTAAAACAAAAATTGGCATGAGGTCAGAGGTAAAAAAAATATCCCATTTCCAGACTACAGTGGAATAAAGTGGACACTGGACAAAAATCCCTGCTATGTTTCGACTAGTGTGACATACGCACACGTCCGGGGAGACCTCCTCTACAACACCACACCGTCTGCTAAGCAGCAGAGGTGTAAAACAAAAATTGGCATGAGGTCAGAGGTAAAAAAACTTCCCATTTCCAGACTACAGTGGAATAAAGTGGACACTGGACAAAAATCCCTGCTATGTTTCGACTAGTGTGACATACGCACGCGTCCGGGGAGACCTCCTCTACAACACCACACCGTCTGCTAAGCAGCAGAGGTGTAAAACAAAAATTGGCATGAGGTCAGAGGTAAAAAAAACTTCCCATTTCCAGACTACAGTGGAATAAAGTGGACACTGGACAAAAATCCCTGCTATGTTTCGACTAGTGTGACATACACACGCGTCCGGGGAGACCTCCTCTACAACACCACACCGTCTGCTAAGCAGCAGAGGTGTAAAACAAAAATTGGCATGAGGTCAGAGGTAAAAAAAACTTCCCATTTCCAGACTACAGTGGAATAAAGTGGACACTGGACAAAAATCCCTGCTATGTTTCGACTAGTGTGACATACGCACACATCCGGGGAGACCTCCTCTACAACACCACACCGTCTGCTAAGCAGCAGAGGTGTAAAACAAAAATTGGCATGAGGTCAGAGGTAAAAAAATAATCCCATTTCCAGACTACAGTGGAATAAAGTGGACACTGGACAAAAATCCCTGCTATGTTTCGACTAGTGTGACATACGCACACGTCCGGGGAGACCTCCTCTACAACACCACACCATCTACTAAGCAGCAGAGGTGTAAAACAAAAATTGGCATGAGGTCAGAGGTAAAAAAACTTCCCATTTCCAGACTACAGTGGAATAAAGTGGACACTGGACAAACATCCCTGCTATGTTTCGACTAGTGTGACATACGCACGCGTCCGGGGAGACCTCCTCTACAACACCACACCGTCTGCTAAGCAGCAGAGGTGTAAAACAAAAATTGGCATGAGGTCAGAGGTAAAAAAACTTCCCATTTCCAGACTACAGTGGAATAAAGTGGACACTGGACAAAAATCCCTGCTATGTTTCGACTAGTGTGACATACACACGCGTCCGGGGAGACCTCCTCTACAACACCACACTGTCTGCTAAGCAGCAGAGGTGTAAAACAAAAATTGGCATGAGGTCAGAGGTAAAAAAACTTCCCATTTCCAGACTACAGTGGAATAAAGTGGACACTGGACAAAAATCCCTGCTATGTTTCGACTAGTGTGACATACGCACACGTCCGGGGAGACCTCCTCTACAACACCACACCGTCTGCTAAGCAGCAGAGGTGTAAAACAAAAATTGGCATGAGGTCAGAGGTAAAAAAACTTCCCATTTCCAGACTACAGTGGAATAAAGTGGACACTGGACAAAAATCCCTGCTATGTTTCGACTAGTGTGACATACGCACGCGTCCGGGGAGACCTCCTCTACAACACCACACCGTCTGCTAAGCAGCAGAGGTGTAAAACAAAAATTGGCATGAGGTCAGAGGTAAAAAAACTTCCCATTTCCAGACTACAGTGGAATAAAGTGGACACTGGACAAAAATCCCTGCTATGTTTCGACTAGTGTGACATACGCACACGTCCGGGGAGACCTCCTCTACAACACCACACCGTCTGCTAAGCAGCAGAGGTGTAAAACAAAAATTGGCATGAGGTCAGAGGTAAAAAAACTTCCCATTTCCAGACTACAGTGGAATAAAGTGGACACTGGACAAAAATCCCTGCTATGTTTCGACTAGTGTGACATACGCACGCGTCCGGGGAGACCTCCTCTACAACACCACACCGTCTGCTAAGCAGCAGAGGTGTAAAACAAAAATTGGCATGAGGTCAGAGGTAAAAAAAACTTCCCATTTCCAGACTACAGTGGAATAAAGTGGACACTGGACAAAAATCCCTGCTATGTTTCGACTAGTGTGACATACGCACACGTCCGGGGAGACCTCCTCTACAACACCACACCGTCTGCTAAGCAGCAGAGGTGTAAAACAAAAATTGGCATGAGGTCAGAGGTAAAAAAACTTCCCATTTCCAGACTACAGTGGAATAAAGTGGACACTGGACAAAAATCCCTGCTATGTTTCGACTAGTGTGACATACGCACGCGTCCGGGGAGACCTCCTCTACAACACCACACCGTCTGCTAAGCAGCAGAGGTGTAAAACAAAAATTGGCATGAGGTCAGAGGTAAAAAAAACTTCCCATTTCCAGACTAAAGTGGAATAAAGTGGACACTGGACAAAAATCCCTGCTATGTTTCGACTAGTGTGACATACACACGCGTCCGGGGAGACCTCCTCTACAACACCACACCGTCTGCTAAGCAGCAGAGGTGTAAAACAAAAATTGGCATGAGGTCAGAGGTAAAAAAACTTCCCATTTCCAGACTACAGTGGAATAAAGTGGACACTGGACAAAAATCCCTGCTATGTTTCGACTAGTGTGACATACGCACACGTCCGGGGAGACCTCCTCTACAACACCACACCGTCTGCTAAGCAGCAGAGGTGTAAAACAAAAATTGGCATGAGGTCAGAGGTAAAAAAACGTCCAATTTCCAGACTACAGTGGAATAAAGTGGACACTGGACAAAAATCCCTGCTATGTTTCGACTAGTGTGACATACGCACACGTCCGGGGAGACCTCCTCTACAACACCACACCGTCTGCTAAGCAGCAGAGGTGTAAAACAAAAATTGGCATGAGGTCAGAGGTAAAAAAACTTTCTTTTTCCAGACTACAGTGGAATAAAGTGGACACTGGACAAAAATCCCTGCTATGTTTCGACTAGTGTGACATACGCACGCGTCCGGGGAGACCTCCTCTACAACACCACACCGTATGCTAAGCAGCAGAGGTGTAAAACAAAAATTGGCATGAGGTCAGAGGTAAAAAAATAATCCCATTTCCAGACTACAGTGGAATAAAGTGGACACTGGACAAAAATCCCTGCTATGTTTCGACTAGTGTGACATACGCACACGTCCGGGGAGACCTCCTCTACAACACCACACCGTCTGCTAAGCAGCAGAGGTGTAAAACAAAAATTGGCATGAGGTCAGAGGTAAAAAAACTTCCCATTTCCAGACTACAGTGGAATAAAGTGGACACTGGACAAACATCCCTGCTATGTTTCGACTAGTGTGACATACGCACGCGTCCGGGGAGACCTCCTCTACAACACCACACCGTCTGCTAAGCAGCAGAGGTGTAAAACAAAAATTGGCATGAGGTCAGAGGTAAAAAAACTTCCCATTTCCAGACTACAGTGGAATAAAGTGGACACTGGACAAAAATCCCTGCTATGTTTCGACTAGTGTGACATACACACGCGTCCGGGGAGACCTCCTCTACAACACCACACTGTCTGCTAAGCAGCAGAGGTGTAAAACAAAAATTGGCATGAGGTCAGAGGTAAAAAAACTTCCCATTTCCAGACTACAGTGGAATAAAGTGGACACTGGACAAAAATCCCTGCTATGTTTCGACTAGTGTGACATACGCACACGTCCGGGGAGACCTCCTCTACAACACCACACCGTCTGCTAAGCAGCAGAGGTGTAAAACAAAAATTGGCATGAGGTCAGAGGTAAAAAAACTTCCCATTTCCAGACTACAGTGGAATAAAGTGGACACTGGACAAAAATCCCTGCTATGTTTCGACTAGTGTGACATACGCACGCGTCCGGGGAGACCTCCTCTACAACACCACACCGTCTGCTAAGCAGCAGAGGTGTAAAACAAAAATTGGCATGAGGTCAGAGGTAAAAAAACTTCCCATTTCCAGACTACAGTGGAATAAAGTGGACACTGGACAAAAATCCCTGCTATGTTTCGACTAGTGTGACATACGCACGCGTCCGGGGAGACCTCCTCTACAACACCACACCGTATGCTAAGCAGCAGAGGTGTAAAACAAAAATTGGCATGAGGTCAGAGGTAAAAAAATAATCCCATTTCCAGACTACAGTGGAATAAAGTGGACACTGGACAAAAATCCCTGCTATGTTTCGACTAGTGTGACATACGCACACGTCCGGGGAGACCTCCTCTACAACACCACACCGTCTGCTAAGCAGCAGAGGTGTAAAACAAAAATTGGCATGAGGTCAGAGGTAAAAAAACTTCCCATTTCCAGACTACAGTGGAATAAAGTGGACACTGGACAAACATCCCTGCTATGTTTCGACTAGTGTGACATACGCACGCGTCCGGGGAGACCTCCTCTACAACACCACACCGTCTGCTAAGCAGCAGAGGTGTAAAACAAAAATTGGCATGAGGTCAGAGGTAAAAAAACTTCCCATTTCCAGACTACAGTGGAATAAAGTGGACACTGGACAAAAATCCCTGCTATGTTTCGACTAGTGTGACATACACACGCGTCCGGGGAGACCTCCTCTACAACACCACACTGTCTGCTAAGCAGCAGAGGTGTAAAACAAAAATTGGCATGAGGTCAGAGGTAAAAAAACTTCCCATTTCCAGACTACAGTGGAATAAAGTGGACACTGGACAAAAATCCCTGCTATGTTTCGACTAGTGTGACATACGCACACGTCCGGGGAGACCTCCTCTACAACACCACACCGTCTGCTAAGCAGCAGAGGTGTAAAACAAAAATTGGCATGAGGTCAGAGGTAAAAAAACTTCCCATTTCCAGACTACAGTGGAATAAAGTGGACACTGGACAAAAATCCCTGCTATGTTTCGACTAGTGTGACATACGCACGCGTCCGGGGAGACCTCCTCTACAACACCACACCGTCTGCTAAGCAGCAGAGGTGTAAAACAAAAATTGGCATGAGGTCAGAGGTAAAAAAACTTCCCATTTCCAGACTACAGTGGAATAAAGTGGACACTGGACAAAAATCCCTGCTATGTTTCGACTAGTGTGACATACGCACACGTCCGGGGAGACCTCCTCTACAACACCACACCGTCTGCTAAGCAGCAGAGGTGTAAAACAAAAATTGGCATGAGGTCAGAGGTAAAAAAACTTCCCATTTCCAGACTACAGTGGAATAAAGTGGACACTGGACAAAAATCCCTGCTATGTTTCGACTAGTGTGACATACGCACGCGTCCGGGGAGACCTCCTCTACAACACCACACCGTCTGCTAAGCAGCAGAGGTGTAAAACAAAAATTGGCATGAGGTCAGAGGTAAAAAAAACTTCCCATTTCCAGACTACAGTGGAATAAAGTGGACACTGGACAAAAATCCCTGCTATGTTTCGACTAGTGTGACATACACACGCGTCCGGGGAGACCTCCTCTACAACACCACACCGTCTGCTAAGCAGCAGAGGTGTAAAACAAAAATTGGCATGAGGTCAGAGGTAAAAAAACTTCCCATTTCCAGACTACAGTGGAATAAAGTGGACACTGGACAAAAATCCCTGCTATGTTTCGACTAGTGTGACATACGCACACGTCCGGGGAGACCTCCTCTACAACACCACACCGTCTGCTAAGCAGCAGAGGTGTAAAACAAAAATTGGCATGAGGTCAGAGGTAAAAAAACGTCCAATTTCCAGACTACAGTGGAATAAAGTGGACACTGGACAAAAATCCCTGCTATGTTTCGACTAGTGTGACATACGCACACGTCCGGGGAGACCTCCTCTACAACACCACACCGTCTGCTAAGCAGCAGAGGTGTAAAACAAAAATTGGCATGAGGTCAGAGGTAAAAAAACTTTCTTTTTCCAGACTACAGTGGAATAAAGTGGACACTGGACAAAAATCCCTGCTATGTTTCGACTAGTGTGACATACGCACGCGTCCGGGGAGACCTCCTCTACAACACCACACCGTATGCTAAGCAGCAGAGGTGTAAAACAAAAATTGGCATGAGGTCAGAGGTAAAAAAACTTCCCATTTCCAGACTACAGTGGAATAAAGTGGACACTGGACAAAAATCCCTGCTATGTTTCGACTAGTGTGACATACGCACACGTCCGGGGAGACCTCCTCTACAACACCACACCGTCTGCTAAGCAGCAGAGGTGTAAAACAAAAATTGGCATGAGGTCAGAGGTAAAAAAACTTCCCATTTCCAGACTACAGTGGAATAAAGTGGACACTGGACTAAAATCCCTGCTATGTTTCGACTAGTGTGACATACGCACGCGTCCGGGGAGACCTCCTCTACAACACCACACCGTATGGTAAGCAGCAGAGGTGTAAAACAAAAATTGGCATGAGGTCAGAGGTAAAAAAACTTCCCATTTCCAGACTACAGTGGAATAAAGTGGACACTGGACAAAAATCCCTGCTATGTTTCGACTAGTGTGACATACGCACACGTCCGGGGAGACCTCCTCTACAACACCACACCGTCTGCTAAGCAGCAGAGGTGTAAAACAAAAATTGGCATGAGGTCAGAGGTAAAAAAACTTCCCATTTCCAGACTACAGTGGAATAAAGTGGACACTGGACTAAAATCCCTGCTATGTTTCGACTAGTGTGACATACGCACGCGTCCGGGGAGACCTCCTCTACAACACCACACCGTATGGTAAGCAGCAGAGGTGTAAAACAAAAATTGGCATGAGGTCAGAGGTAAAAAAACTTCCCATTTCCAGACTACAGTGGAATAAAGTGGACACTGGACAAAAATCCCTGCTATGTTTCGACTAGTGTGACATACGCACACGTCCGGGGAGACCTCCTCTACAACACCACACCGTCTGCTAAGCAGCAGAGGTGTAAAACAAAAATTGGCATGAGGTCAGAGGTAAAAAAACTTCCCATTTCCAGACTACAGTGGAATAAAGTGGACACTGGACTAAAATCCCTGCTATGTTTCGACTAGTGTGACATACGCACGCGTCCGGGGAGACCTCCTCTACAACACCACACCGTATGGTAAGCAGCAGAGGTGTAAAACAAAAATTGGCATGAGGTCAGAGGTAAAAAAACTTCCCATTTCCAGACTACAGTGGAATAAAGTGGACACTGGACAAAAATCCCTGCTATGTTTCGACTAGTGTGACATACGCACACGTCCGGGGAGACCTCCTCTACAACACCACACCGTCTGCTAAGCAGCAGAGGTGTAAAAAAAAAATTGGCATGAGGTCAGAGGTAAAAAAAACTTCCCATTTCCAGACTACAGTGGAATAAAGTGGACACTGGACAAAAATCCCTGCTATGTTTCGACTAGTGTGACATACACACGCGTCCGGGGAGACCTCCTCTACAACACCACACCGTCTGCTAAGCAGCAGAGGTGTAAAACAAAAATTGGCATGAGGTCAGAGGTAAAAAAATGTCCCATTTCCAGACTACAGTGGAATAAAGTGGACACTGGACAAAAATGCCTGCTATGTTTCGACTAGTGTGACATACACACGCGTCCGGGGAGACCTCCTCTACAACACCACACCGTCTGCTAAGCAGCAGAGGTGTAAAACAAAAATTGGCATGAGGTCAGAGGTAAAAAAACTTCCCATTTCCAGACTACATTGGAATAAAGTGGACACTGGACAAAAATCCCTGCTATGTTTCGACTAGTGTGACATACGCACACGTCCGGGGAGACCTCCTCTACAACACCACACCGTCTGCTAAGCAGCAGAGGTGTAAAACAAAAATTGGCATGAGGTCAGAGGTAAAAACATGTCCCATTTCCAGACTACAGTGGAATAAAGTGGACACTGGACAAAAATGCCTGCTATGTTTCGACTAGTGTGACATACACACGCGTCCGGGGAGACCTCCTCTACAACACCACACCGTCTGCTAAGCAGCAGAGGTGTAAAACAAAAATTGGCATGAGGTCAGAGGTAAAAAAACTTCCCATTTCCAGACTACATTGGAATAAAGTGGACACTGGACAAAAATCCCTGCTATGTTTCGACTAGTGTGACATACGCACACGTCCGGGGAGACCTCCTCTACAACACCACACCGTCTGCTAAGCAGCAGAGGTGTAAAACAAAAATTGGCATGAGGTCAGAGGTAAAAAAACTTCCCATTTCCAGACTACATTGGAATAAAGTGGACACTGGACAAAAATCCCTGCTATGTTTCGACTAGTGTGACATACGCACACGTCCGGGGAGACCTCCTCTACAACACCACACCGTCTGCTAAGCAGCAGAGGTGTAAAACAAAAATTGGCATGAGGTCAGAGGTAAAAAAACTTCCCATTTCCAGACTACAGTGGAATAAAGTGGACACTGGACAAAAATCCCTGCTATGTTTCGACTAGTGTGACATACGCACGCGTCCGGGGAGGCCTCCTCTACAACACCACACCGTCTGCTAAGCAGCAGAGGTGTAAAACAAAAATTGGCATGAGGTCAGAGGTAAAAAAACTTCCCATTTCCAGACTACAGTGGAATAAAGTGGACACTGGACAAAAATCCCTGCTATGTTTCGACTAGTGTGACATACGCACACGTCCGGGGAGACCTCCTCTACAACACCACACCATCTGCTAAGCAGCAGAGGTGTAAAACAAAAATTGGCATGAGGTCAGAGGTAAAAAAACTTTCTTTTTCCAGACTACAGTGGAATAAAGTGGACACTGGACAAAAATCCCTGCTATGTTTCGACTAGTGTGACATACGCACGCGTCCGGGGAGACCTCCTCTACAACACCACACCGTATGCTAAGCAGCAGAGGTGTAAAACAAAAATTGGCATGAGGTCAGAGGTAAAAAAACTTCCCATTTCCAGACTACAGTGGAATAAAGTGGACACTGGACAAAAATCCCTGCTATGTTTCGACTAGTGTGACATACGCACACGTCCGGGGAGACCTCCTCTACAACACCACACCGTCTGCTAAGCAGCAGAGGTGTAAAACAAAAATTGGCATGAGGTCAGAGGTAAAAAAACTTCCCATTTCCAGACTACAGTGGAATAAAGTGGACACTGGACTAAAATCCCTGCTATGTTTCGACTAGTGTGACATACGCACGCGTCCGGGGAGACCTCCTCTACAACACCACACCGTATGGTAAGCAGCAGAGGTGTAAAACAAAAATTGGCATGAGGTCAGAGGTAAAAAAACTTCCCATTTCCAGACTACAGTGGAATAAAGTGGACACTGGACAAAGATCCCTGCTATGTTTCGACTAGTGTGACATACGCACACGTCCGGGGAGACCTCCTCTACAACACCACACCGTCTGCTAAGCAGCAGAGGTGTAAAACAAAAATTGGCATGAGGTCAGAGGTAAAAAAACTTCCCATTTCCAGACTACAGTGGAATAAAGTGGACACTGGACTAAAATCCCTGCTATGTTTCGACTAGTGTGACATACGCACGCGTCCGGGGAGACCTCCTCTACAACACCACACCGTATGGTAAGCAGCAGAGGTGTAAAACAAAAATTGGCATGAGGTCAGAGGTAAAAAAACTTCCCATTTCCAGACTACAGTGGAATAAAGTGGACACTGGACAAAAATCCCTGCTATGTTTCGACTAGTGTGACATACGCACACGTCCGGGGAGACCTCCTCTACAACACCACACCGTCTGCTAAGCAGCAGAGGTGTAAAACAAAAATTGGCATGAGGTCAGAGGTAAAAAAACTTCCCATTTCCAGACTACAGTGGAATAAAGTGGACACTGGACTAAAATCCCTGCTATGTTTCGACTAGTGTGACATACGCACGCGTCCGGGGAGACCTCCTCTACAACACCACACCGTATGGTAAGCAGCAGAGGTGTAAAACAAAAATTGGCATGAGGTCAGAGGTAAAAAAACTTCCCATTTCCAGACTACAGTGGAATAAAGTGGACACTGGACAAAAATCCCTGCTATGTTTCGACTAGTGTGACATACGCACACGTCCGGGGAGACCTCCTCTACAACACCACACCGTCTGCTAAGCAGCAGAGGTGTAAAAAAAAAATTGGCATGAGGTCAGAGGTAAAAAAAACTTCCCATTTCCAGACTACAGTGGAATAAAGTGGACACTGGACAAAAATCCCTGCTATGTTTCGACTAGTGTGACATACACACGCGTCCGGGGAGACCTCCTCTACAACACCACACCGTCTGCTAAGCAGCAGAGGTGTAAAACAAAAATTGGCATGAGGTCAGAGGTAAAAAAATGTCCCATTTCCAGACTACAGTGGAATAAAGTGGACACTGGACAAAAATGCCTGCTATGTTTCGACTAGTGTGACATACACACGCGTCCGGGGAGACCTCCTCTACAACACCACACCGTCTGCTAAGCAGCAGAGGTGTAAAACAAAAATTGGCATGAGGTCAGAGGTAAAAAAACTTCCCATTTCCAGACTACATTGGAATAAAGTGGACACTGGACAAAAATCCCTGCTATGTTTCGACTAGTGTGACATACGCACACGTCCGGGGAGACCTCCTCTACAACACCACACCGTCTGCTAAGCAGCAGAGGTGTAAAACAAAAATTGGCATGAGGTCAGAGGTAAAAACATGTCCCATTTCCAGACTACAGTGGAATAAAGTGGACACTGGACAAAAATGCCTGCTATGTTTCGACTAGTGTGACATACACACGCGTCCGGGGAGACCTCCTCTACAACACCACACCGTCTGCTAAGCAGCAGAGGTGTAAAACAAAAATTGGCATGAGGTCAGAGGTAAAAAAACTTCCCATTTCCAGACTACATTGGAATAAAGTGGACACTGGACAAAAATCCCTGCTATGTTTCGACTAGTGTGACATACGCACACGTCCGGGGAGACCTCCTCTACAACACCACACCGTCTGCTAAGCAGCAGAGGTGTAAAACAAAAATTGGCATGAGGTCAGAGGTAAAAAAACTTCCCATTTCCAGACTACATTGGAATAAAGTGGACACTGGACAAAAATCCCTGCTATGTTTCGACTAGTGTGACATACGCACACGTCCGGGGAGACCTCCTCTACAACACCACACCGTCTGCTAAGCAGCAGAGGTGTAAAACAAAAATTGGCATGAGGTCAGAGGTAAAAAAACTTCCCATTTCCAGACTACAGTGGAATAAAGTGGACACTGGACAAAAATCCCTGCTATGTTTCGACTAGTGTGACATACGCACGCGTCCGGGGAGGCCTCCTCTACAACACCACACCGTCTGCTAAGCAGCAGAGGTGTAAAACAAAAATTGGCATGAGGTCAGAGGTAAAAAAACTTCCCATTTCCAGACTACAGTGGAATAAAGTGGACACTGGACAAAAATCCCTGCTATGTTTCGACTAGTGTGACATACGCACACGTCCGGGGAGACCTCCTCTACAACACCACACCATCTGCTAAGCAGCAGAGGTGTAAAACAAAAATTGGCATGAGGTCAGAGGTAAAAAAACTTCCCATTTCCAGACTACAGTGGAATAAAGTGGACACTGGACAAAAATCCCTGCTATGTTTCGACTAGTGTGACATACACACGCGTCCGGGGAGACCTCCTCTACAACACCACACCGTCTGCTAAGCAGCAGAGGTGTAAAACAAAAATTGGCATGAGGTCAGAGGTAAAAAAATGTCCCATTTCCAGACTACAGTGGAATAAAGTGGACACTGGACAAAAATGCCTGCTATGTTTCGACTAGTGTGACATACACACGCGTCCGGGGAGACCTCCTCTACAACACCACACCGTCTGCTAAGCAGCAGAGGTGTAAAACAAAAATTGGCATGAGGTCAGAGGTAAAAAAACTTCCCATTTCCAGACTACATTGGAATAAAGTGGACACTGGACAAAAATCCCTGCTATGTTTCGACTAGTGTGACATACGCACACGTCCGGGGAGACCTCCTCTACAACACCACACCGTCTGCTAAGCAGCAGAGGTGTAAAACAAAAATTGGCATGAGGTCAGAGGTAAAAACATGTCCCATTTCCAGACTACAGTGGAATAAAGTGGACACTGGACAAAAATGCCTGCTATGTTTCGACTAGTGTGACATACACACGCGTCCGGGGAGACCTCCTCTACAACACCACACCGTCTGCTAAGCAGCAGAGGTGTAAAACAAAAATTGGCATGAGGTCAGAGGTAAAAAAACTTCCCATTTCCAGACTACATTGGAATAAAGTGGACACTGGACAAAAATCCCTGCTATGTTTCGACTAGTGTGACATACGCACACGTCCGGGGAGACCTCCTCTACAACACCACACCGTCTGCTAAGCAGCAGAGGTGTAAAACAAAAATTGGCATGAGGTCAGAGGTAAAAAAACTTCCCATTTCCAGACTACATTGGAATAAAGTGGACACTGGACAAAAATCCCTGCTATGTTTCGACTAGTGTGACATACGCACACGTCCGGGGAGACCTCCTCTACAACACCACACCGTCTGCTAAGCAGCAGAGGTGTAAAACAAAAATTGGCATGAGGTCAGAGGTAAAAAAACTTCCCATTTCCAGACTACAGTGGAATAAAGTGGACACTGGACAAAAATCCCTGCTATGTTTCGACTAGTGTGACATACGCACGCGTCCGGGGAGGCCTCCTCTACAACACCACACCGTCTGCTAAGCAGCAGAGGTGTAAAACAAAAATTGGCATGAGGTCAGAGGTAAAAAAACTTCCCATTTCCAGACTACAGTGGAATAAAGTGGACACTGGACAAAAATCCCTGCTATGTTTCGACTAGTGTGACATACGCACACGTCCGGGGAGACCTCCTCTACAACACCACACCATCTGCTAAGCAGCAGAGGTGTAAAACAAAAATTGGCATGAGGTCAGAGGTAAAAAAACTTCCCATTTCCAGACTACAGTGGAATAAAGTGGACACTGGACAAAAATCCCTGCTATGTTTCGACTAGTGTGACATACGCACACGTCCGGGGAGACCTCCTCTACAACACCACACCGTCTGCTAAGCAGCAGAGGTGTAAAACAAAAATTGGCATGAGGTCAGAGGTAAAAACATGTCCCATTTCCAGACTACAGTGGAATAAAGTGGACACTGGACAAAAATGCCTGCTATGTTTCGACTAGTGTGACATACACACGCGTCCGGGGAGACCTCCTCTACAACACCACACCGTCTGCTAAGCAGCAGAGGTGTAAAACAAAAATTGGCATGAGGTCAGAGGTAAAAAAACTTCCCATTTCCAGACTACATTGGAATAAAGTGGACACTGGACAAAAATCCCTGCTATGTTTCGACTAGTGTGACATACGCACACGTCCGGGGAGACCTCCTCTACAACACCACACCGTCTGCTAAGCAGCAGAGGTGTAAAACAAAAATTGGCATGAGGTCAGAGGTAAAAAAACTTCCCATTTCCAGACTACATTGGAATAAAGTGGACACTGGACAAAAATCCCTGCTATGTTTCGACTAGTGTGACATACGCACACGTCCGGGGAGACCTCCTCTACAACACCACACCGTCTGCTAAGCAGCAGAGGTGTAAAACAAAAATTGGCATGAGGTCAGAGGTAAAAAAACTTCCCATTTCCAGACTACAGTGGAATAAAGTGGACACTGGACAAAAATCCCTGCTATGTTTCGACTAGTGTGACATACGCACGCGTCCGGGGAGGCCTCCTCTACAACACCACACCGTCTGCTAAGCAGCAGAGGTGTAAAACAAAAATTGGCATGAGGTCAGAGGTAAAAAAACTTCCCATTTCCAGACTACAGTGGAATAAAGTGGACACTGGACAAAAATCCCTGCTATGTTTCGACTAGTGTGACATACGCACACGTCCGGGGAGACCTCCTCTACAACACCACACCATCTGCTAAGCAGCAGAGGTGTAAAACAAAAATTGGCATGAGGTCAGAGGTAAAAAAACTTCCCATTTCCAGACTACAGTGGAATAAAGTGGACACTGGACAAAAATCCCTGCTATGTTTCGACTAGTGTGACATACGCACACGTCCGGGGAGACCTCCTCTACAACACCACACCGTCTGCTAAGCAGCAGAGGTGTAAAACAAAAATTGGCATGAGGTCAGAGGTAAAAAAACTTCCCATTTCCAGACTACAGTGGAATAAAGTGGACACTGGACAAAAATCACTGCTATGTTTCGACTAGTGTGACATACACACGCGTCCGGGGAGACCTCCTCTACAACACCACACCGTCTGCTAAGCAGCAGAGGTGTAAAACAAAAATTGGCATGAGGTCAGAGGTAAAAAAAACTTCCCATTTCCAGACTACAGTGGAATAAAGTGGACACTGGACAAAAATCCCTGCTATGTTTCGACTAGTGTGACATACGCACGCGTCCGGGGAGACCTCCTCTACAACACCACACCGTCTGCTAAGCAGCAGAGGTGTAAAACAAAAATTGGCATGAGGTCAGAGGTAAAAAAACTTCCCATTTCCAGACTACAGTGGAATAAAGTGGACACTGGACAAAAATCCCTGCTATGTTTCGACTAGTGTGACATACACACGCGTCCGGGGAGACCTCCTCTACAACACCACACCGTCTGCTAAGCAGCAGAGGTGTAAAACACAAATTGGCATGAGGTCAGAGGTAAAAAATCTTCCCATTTCCAGACTACAGTGGAATAAAGTGGACACTGGACAAAAATCCCTGCTATGTTTCGACTAGTGTGACATACGCACGCGTCCGGGGAGACCTCCTCTACAACACCAATGGGATGTTTTTTTACCTCTGACCTCGCTGTATGGCGTGCAACTTTTTTTACACGTCTGCTGCTTAGCAGACGGTGTGGTGTTGTAGAGGAGGTCTCCCCGGACATGTGCATATGTCACACTAGTCGATACATAGAAGGGATCTTTGTCCAGCATCCACTTTATAAAGTCCATGCACTCCAGTGAATGGACTTGGGCACTCCAGTGCATGGAATTGGGCATTTATCCATTTAGATAACTTTTTTACGTTATTGAATTACTTATTTTTACACAGAAACATAATGTGTGTCTTTACAATAACTGTAATGTAATAATAATACTAATAATGTAATGTAATAATTATTTAATTAACGACACTTTTATTCTGAAAGCAACCGGATGTCTTAAATTTGCTAGCTCTCAAACAGGAAGTTCTAGATTTGCCAAAAATACGGAGATGACTTTCTCTGTCTGTTGTTACTGTTTCCATCAGGACGAGTGTGTGTCCGTCCCTCTCTCGTCCGGGTGGAAACACACACTACTCTGAGTTCCAGCAGAAAACCCACAGAGGTGGGCTTGTAGATTGGCTATTTTCGGCGCACGACACCACCATACAAGTTTCATTGTATTATATTGATATTGATGTTAGGTTCTTAGCTTGCTTATGATCAACTATTTCTATGTATTTGATATATTACCGTCCATAATGCTTACTTTAATGTAAGTCGGTTTAAGAGCATCTGATAAATTCCTACATTGTGATTGTAGTGAGCTCACATTTGAAGAGGCCTACGGTGCTTTTATTTCAATCAGACCTTGAACTATGCTTACTCTTCAAACTGTTAATACAAATTTCAATCAATCTATCAATCAATCACCTACCTACATACCTACCTACCTACCCAACAACTATAGTGACCTTCAAATTCAACCTCAAGAGGTGGCCTAAAACTAACCAAATGTGTAATCATGACTTGAGTAATTAATGATCAGCTCCATTTGTCACTGGTGTCACATTTCACTGTGGTTGTTCTGTCAGACAAACGTTTTGGCTATCCGGCCTTCACCTTCACCTGTCTAAATATGTTAACGAAGTCCACACCCACAACACCAGAGGGAGTGCAACAAACCATGTGCAACCCAGATTCGGCACAAACAAGGGACTAAATTATTTTCGCTCCTATGCCACCAAAATGTGGAACGCCCTACCAACAGTCATTAAGACATGCAAATCCCTTGACTCCTTCAAAACCGCTCTCAAAGGGCACCTACGGACGGCTGCAATTCGAAACTGGCCCACGGAAAATCTGAATCTGAATCTCCTTCAAAACCGCTCTCAAATGATCCTTCATGATGATTTCCTGTTTTTTGGCTATATAGAAGTGTATATTTGTACGTCTCTAAATGAGAATTGAACAAGGTGGACCCTAAGTGTTTGATTGATTGAAGTATTTATTAACAGTTTGTAGAATTACAGTACATTTCAAGCACAACTCAATACAAAAACTGTTAACTGTGAGTGGACGACACCATAAAAGCATTACACTTGTTTACTTCAATTCATCAAAACATTTAGAGGCATACAAATATACACTTCTATATAGCCAAAACAGGAAATCATAGAGGCAAAAGGGGGGGGGGGGGAAATCACACCCGTGTGAAGGGAGGGTGGGGGTTCCAGACCCACAGGAACACACCCATGGTGCCGGCCTGGTTCCGGCGAGCCGCCCCGCGACCGAAACGGTAGAGAAATGACAGAGTTACCATGTGGGGGTCCCTGGGGGTGGGGGGGGGGGGGGGGGAGTTGCAGACCCCCAGGAACTTAACATTTACATGTTAAGTTTCATCATTTGCATTTAAGGTTTTTTTACAAAGAGGTAGCACCGAAAAGGTCTAGGCTGAAGCCCAAGCTTATTTTACCTAGCCTTTTTTAAGAAAATAAACAAAATTAATACAAAGAAAAGAAACAAAATACAAAGGAAACAGAAAAAATAAAAATAAAGCATTTTTAAGAACTTAGTCTTTTTAAGAACTTATGATAATAATTTGATGTTAATGTTTAATAATGTTAATAATAATGATATTATGGTAATGTTTTATATCTATTTAATACCCTACTTTTAAACTAAAAGTAACTGTCATTTCTCAACCGTTTCGGACACGGGGTGGCTCGCCGGAATCGGGCCGGCACCCTGGGTGCGTTCCTGTGGGTCTGGAACCCCCCCCGGGGACCCCCACACGGAGTTGCACCACTTACTTCACATGGGTGTGATTTTTCTTTTAATACACATGTCCCCCTGAGGTTGTACTGGGATTCTCTCATTTCAAACAGCTCCTGTATGGATAATGGTAGTATTTGTTTATTTATTTTGTACATGACTATTGCAGTGTTTAGGTTGACTATATCTTCGAATTTGAGTGTGTGTTTGCAGATGAATAGTGGGTTTGTAGCTGCAAGTTTTATTTATGATTCTTATGGCCTTTTTTTGTAACATGAAAATTGTTTTTGTTATAGTTTGTGTTCCCCCATACCTCCACACAATACGTTAAGTATGGAAGTATGAGGGAACAATACAACGTGTATAGTGAATCTTTATTTACTAGGTAATTTATTTTATATAATATAGTTTTTGAAATTTTTGATTGTACGTTTACTACTTGTGATTTCCAATTTTATTTACTATATGTACTATACTGGCACACCCGAAAGCATCATATATACAGTTAATACGTGTTTGTGTGTGTGTTTTGTGTGTGTGTGTTCATGAGCGTTTGAACGTGCAGTAAGACAGACAGGTATGTTCTTGAAGTGTTTCTGAATCATGGTATCCAAGTCAACATTATACGGCTTGAATAGTGGGTTAATTGCTTTATTGCAGTTTGTGTTGCTGTGAGTCTGTCGTGGGCACTTGGATTCATTCCCCCCCTTGAGTCTATATGCAGCCAGCAAGGTGTGTTATTTGTATTCTCTTTTGTTTCACATTAATTTACTTGTATTGTACAATGTTATGACTTGATTTGATGTTAATACGAGTGTTTGTTTGTTTATGCTTTATTTTATGTAGTTCAACGGTTGGTTTTGAGCTTTGACAAGAGCTTGAATAAATCCATTCAGTATCCAGAACTACTGTGTCGTTTTATGACTATGGCGGGAGTGACATATAACATATATTTAGCTACATAAAGTCGGGCCAGGGCCATATATTTATATTTAGTGTAGCTACATAAAGTCGGGCCAGGGCCATATATTTATATTTAGTATAGCTACATGTACTTGTTCTACTGCATGACACACAACAAGGAAACATGTTGAATTCTATTTATTTTATTGCAAAAGTATTTATTTCTCACTTAATCATAGGCCTATTTGACCTTTGACCTGGGGACCCCCAAAATAATTATATTTGACCTGGGGACCCCCAAAATGATCATATTTGACCTACACACAAAACTAGTAAAACGGTACAAAAGGTACAACAAATACAAAATAAAACCAGAATTTGGCATTAAAACATGTTTACATATAGATATTGAATATTCCCTCGTTTTAAACATGTAAACAAAATGAAATAAGGATGATTATTGTATCTATAATATGTCTGTATTATAGATAAAGAATGATGACTTCTGGCTTTATCCAATTTTCATTCTGGAAACTCTACAATGCCTGATATGCACATGTAAATATACAACTGACATGGGTTATAAACGTATAAAACAACATGTGTGAAAAGTACGAAAAAAGCTACACATGCGGAATGCTAGCGTTTTGCCCAGCGATGTGTTCAGAATGCTAGCGTTTTGCCCAGCGGTGTGTTCAGAATGCTAGCTCTTTGCCCAGCGATGTGTGGAATGCTAGCGTTTTGCCCAGCGGTGTGTTCAGAATGCTAGCTCTTTGCCCAGCGGTGTGTTCAGAATGCTAGCTCTTTGCCCAGCGGTGTGTTCAGAATGCTAGCTCTTTGCCCAGCGGTGTGTGGAATGCTAGCGTTTTGCCCAGCGATGTGTTCAGAATGCTAGCTCTTTGCCCAGCGATGTGTTCAGAATGCTAGCGTTTTGCCCAGCGATGTGTTCAGAATGCTAGAGTTTTGCCCAGCGGTGTGTTCAGAATGCTAGCGTTTTGCCCAGCGGTGTGTTCAGAATGCTAGCTCTTTGCCCAGCGGTGTGTGGAATGCTAGCGTTTTGCCCAGCGATGTGTTCAGAATGCTAGCTCTTTGCCCAGCGGTGTGTTCAGAATGCTTGCATTTTGCCCAGCGGTGTGTTCAGAATGCTAGCGTTTTGCCCAGCGGTGTGTTCAGAATGCTAGCGTTTTGCCCAGCGGTGTGTTCAGAATGCTAGCTCTTTGCCCAGCGGTGTGTTCAGAATGTCGTAGAAATGTAACCCTGTATGAAACCCTGACCCTAGAAATACCATATCGGTATAGACCGATTTAGAAACGGGTCTCATGGTCGCAGGCAACGTATTTCCTGTAGGCAGAGATGACATAACTGCGGTTTAAACCCACACCTCTTCTACTACAGTGAATGGAAAAGTGACGGATGTTAGTCTGCCTCAAACGTTACTCTTTTACCTGCTTTTTACTAACACTAACATTACAAAGATGCCCAGAACATCGGGATGAACCTGTGTAGTTTATGGCTGCTCAAACAGAAGTGTCAACATAAAAAATTTAAAAAAACGGAATGTCAAAATATCTACCGCGGTGGCTGAGAGCAGAGCCATAGAGTAATGGTTGAGACAAAGCAGTGAAAGGTCCTGAAAGATACATAACGTCAGTCTTACCCAATACCCAATCTTTCTGTTTTAGGAACACAAGGCTGCTGTACTTTATACATCGAGTATAAAGTTTAAAGTATAAAGGTTCTTATTAAACCCTCTAAACGCCATGGCCGTAGATGAACGACAATTGGTCTTTTATAGTGCTGGAGTCGTGATGCTACTCACATTAGCATCGGGTTGCTAGGTGATGATGTCAACAGCAATGGAGCGTGCATCATTGGATACTCTTTCTCCCTCTAACATTTCCTCGTATTTCTAGTTTATTTAAATAATGTCATGCACATAGTGCATAGCCTACTGCAGGGCTGGTTGACTAGATTTAGAAGACATTTTGAAGCTCTTGCTACTGAAATGATCGATTATTTATACGGAGTAAATTTCAACGTGCATCTCAATGAGTGAGAAGGAAAGCTTGCCAAGTCTCCTCTTAGTAACTGGTGCTAACGTGCCTATTGGACAAGGACAGCTTGGGGAGGGGTTTAGAGCTGCTAAACGTGCCTATTGGACAAGGACGGGTTGGGGAGGGACTTAGTGAAGGCCTAATTACCACCTGATTTGACCAGACTTTTACACATACTTCTGTTGCTTTAGAAAACATTGTCATAAATGCTTTATGCTTTCAGTCGCCAGTTTAGGATATGTAAATGTTTATGTTAATATGTTATTGTTTATGTTAACACCCCGAGCGGCAAGGACGGAGTTCTCCTTTCTATCAATTAGTAACGCCCAGCGCTCAGGACGGAGATTAATAAAAGGACGGAGATTTATTGATATCAAAACCGATCGCATCGCTCCACAGGCTGGGAGCGTCTGTTGCACAACATTCAACGTTATTTTCCAGTTGGGACATAATCGCAAATGTTCCCACCATTTTAGCCGACGAGATCGAAAGTCTTAAAACGTGAATAACTCTTGATCTAAATCATTCCGTCCAATTCTAAGCAAAGATTATGTGGCCCACCGCGGTCCAGTCGCTAGTCGCGGTAGAATGATTCATACCTCCTGTTGTTGTCGATCGCCTCGGGTGTATTTTGGCTACATCTAGCTGAATGAATGTGTTAATATGTAAATGGTTAGGATATGTGGTTTTGTAATGGTCCCACAAATGTTTAAATTGATGATAAAGTAGGGCAATGCTTCTAGGGTTCCTATTGGCTGTAGTGAGAGAAGCACCGCCCCTCTCTAGGGCTCCTATTGGCTGTGCTGAGAGAAGCCACGCCCCTCGGTGACGTGACGTATTGTTCTTACAGTCTCTGGTTAAAAACAAAAAAATCACACCCGTGTGAAGTGAGAGGCGCTCTTATCATCGTACATCATGATGCATCATCTCATACTGGCCAATCAGAATGCCTGTTGCCTGTGATTGGTTCGCTGATTTGCTCGTTTACACAACGTACATTTAACCCTTCAATGTCAAGTTGGCGTTTAATGTTTAATTTACGTCATATTTAGAGGAATTCTGGCGTAATTTCTCCGTTCATTGTCAATGGCAAATCTTGAGACGCGTTGGGGTTAGGGTTAGGGTTAACCCCAACCCTAACCCTAACCCTGGGGGACAAAAGCTGTTTAAAAAAACGGAAAGCTACACAGAAAAGTGTTACCGCAGAAAAGTGTTACCGCCTGTCTCTGGTTCAAATATGGGGAGGGAGGGGGCTTGGGAGAGCTCCAGGTTTACACGGTTCTGGAGGTTCTGGACTCTTCATGGAGGTGTGGGCTAAAGGAGGAGGTTCTGGACTCTTCATGGAGGTGTGGGCTAAAGGAGGAGGTTCTGGACTCTTCATGGAGGTGTGGGCTAAAGCAGGAGGTTCTGGACTCTTCATGGAGGTGTGGGCTCCAGATGGAGGTTCTGGACTCTTCATGGAGGTGTGGGCTCCAGGTGGAGGTTCTGGACTCTTCATGGAGGTGTGGGCTCCAGGTGGAGGTTCTGGACTCTTCATGGAGGTGTGGGCTCCAGATGGAGGTTCTGGACTCTTCATGGAGGTGTGGGCTAAAAGAGGAGGTTCTGGACTCTTCATGGAGCTGTGGGCTCCAGATGGAGGTTCTGGACTCTTCATGGAGGTGTGGGCTCCAGATGGAGGTTCTGGACTCTTCATGGAGGTGTGGGCTCCAGATGGAGGTTCTGGACTCTTCATGGAGGTGTGGGCTCCAGATGGAGGTTCTGGACTCTTCATGGAGGTGTGGGCTCCAGATGGAGGTTCTGGACTCTTCATGGAGGTGTGGGCTCCAGATGGAGGTTCTGGACTCTTCATGGAGGTGTGGGCTCCAGATGGAGGTTCTGGACTCTTCATGGAGGTGTGGGCTCCAGATGGAGGTTCTGGACTCTTCATGGAGTTGTGGGCTCCAGGTGGAGGTTCTGGACTCTTCATGGAGGTGTGGGCTCCAGATGGAGGTTCTGGACTCTTCATGGAGGTGTGGGCTCCAGATGGAGGTTCTGGACTCTTCATGGAGGTGTGGGCTAAAGGAGGAGGTTCTGGACTCTTCATGGAGGTGTGGGCTCCAGATGGAGGTTCTGGACTCTTCATGGAGGTGTGGGCTCCAGATGGAGGTTCTGGACTCTTCATGGAGGTGTGGGCTCCAGGAGGTGAACACATCACTGGAGGTTCTGGGGTCTTCATGGAGGTGTGGGCTCCAGGAGGTGAACACATCACTGGAGGTTCTGGAGGTTCTGGGGTCTTCATGGAGGTGTGGGCTCCAGGAGGTGAACACATCACTGGAGGTTCTGGGGTCTTCATGGAGGTGTGGGCTCTGGTAGTGGCACCACTCTCTGAGGAGAAACAACATCATCCCATTTAGAACCTGTCCTGAGGACGATTCTCGTTTTTTTCATGTCATGTGAAAGCAGGGAATCATAGCTTCAAATTGACATATTGTTTGTTCAGTTTGACCCACCAGTTTTGGAGATATGGCTTATAGAGTAATGTCTTGCAGAGAAACAGCGAGTTGAGAACAGGCTTGAAAGGTTCACTTCTGTGGACTCTAACATTACACCTAGCTACATGTTTAAGCATTTATTTCATATTTACATGTCTTCTGTGGACTCTAACATTACACCTAGCTACATGTTTAAGCGTTCATTTCATATTTACATGTCTTCTGTGGACTCTAACATGGCTTCAGTCTAATGGTGGCTCTCCTACATAGACTTCTATTGGTGAAGAGGATGCACTGGACTCAGGCAACAGCCCAGCTTTAATGATCTTAAACCCCTTTATTTTAGATTGTTTTTTAGTAATAGTACAACATAAACATTACAGAGACTTTAGTTGTCACTGTGCAATACTTTAAAACAGTTGTCATGTTGCACACATTGACTAAATTGCTGATAAATGCGCCCCCCCTTGTTGAAAACAATGTATTTCCAACTCCAGCTGGTCTCTCTCCATCCAGGCTCCATGAACAGCATTCGAGCGTTCAGTTTTCTGACCCTTCAATGTGGTAACTCTGTCTACTCTATGGCTCTGGTCTGACCCCTCAATGTGGTAACTCTGTATCTCTATGGCTCTGGTCTGACCCCTCAATGTGGTAACTCTGTATCTCTATGGCTCTGGTCTGACCCCTCAATGTGGTAACTCTGTATCTCTATGGCTCTGGTCTGACCCCTCAATGTGGTAACTCTGTATCTCTATGGCTCTGGTCTGACCCCTCAATGTGGTAACTCTGTATCTCTATGACTCTGGTCTGACCCCTCAATGTGGTAACTCTGTCTACTCTATGGCTCTGGTCTGACCCCTCAATGTGGTAACTCTGTATCTCTATGGCTCTGGTCTGACCCCTCAATGTGGTAACTCTGTATCTCTATGGCTCTGGTCTGACCCCTCAATGTGGTAACTCTGTCTACTCTATGGCTCTGGTCTGAACCCTCAATGTGGTAACTCTGTCTACTCTATGGCTCTGGTCTGACCCCTCAATGTGGTAACTCTGTCTACTCTATGGCTCTGGTCTGACCCCTCAATGTGGTAACTCTGTATCTCTATGGCTCTGGTCTGACCCCTCAATGTGGTAACTCTGTATCTCTATGGCTCTGGTCTGACCCCTCAATGTGGTAACTCTGTATCTCTATGGCTCTGGTCTGACCCCTCAATGTGGTAACTCTGTATATCTATGACTCTGGTCTGACCCCTCAATGTGGTAACTCTGTATCTCTATGACTCTGGTCTGACCCCTCAATGTGGTAACTCTGTATCTCTATGACTCTGGTCTGACCCCTCAATGTGGTAACTCTGTATCTCTATGGCTCTGGTCTGACCCCTCAATGTGGTAACTCTGTCTACTCTATGGCTCTGGTCTGAACCCTCAATGTGGTAACTCTGTATCTCTATGGCTCTGGTCTGACCCCTCAATGTGGTAACTCTGTATCTCTATGGCTCTGGTCTGACCCCTCAATGTGGTAACTCTGTATCTCTATGGCTCTGGTCTGACCCCTCAATGTGGTAACTCTGTCTACTCTATGGCTCTGGTCTGACCCCTCAATGTGGTAACTCTGTCTACTCTATGGCTCTGGTCTGACCCCTCAATGTGGTAACTCTGTATCTCTATGGCTCTGGTCTGACCCCTCAATGTGGTAACTCTGTCTACTCTATGGCTCTGGTCTGACCCCTCAATGTGGTAACTCTGTATCTCTATGGCTCTGGTCTGACCCCTCAATGTGGTGGCTCTGGTCTCGATGTGGTAACTCTGTATCTCTATGGCTCTGGTCTGACCCCTCAATGTGGTAACTCTGTCTACTCTATGGCTCTGGTCTCGATGTGGTAACTCTGTCTACTCTATGGCTCTGGGAGAGGCTATCGCCACTCAATAGTATAATAAAATCACACTCGTGTGAAGTGAGGGGCGCTCTTATCATCATACATCACATTCCGTGCTCAGCCAATGAAATCATCACAAAATGTAATTCTGGCCAATCACTCTCTGCCCTCCTATAAACAGCTAGTGTTAAATGTGTGTGTTTTGGAGTGGTTCTTGGGCACCATCTTGGGCTGAGGTTGACACTAATGGTCTTGATGGGTGGACTTAATCCCCTCAAAGGTAATCACACTTTAATCATTGACCTCAGAAGTAACTAGATTAAGCCAGACTAAAACTAAATATAAGATTGAGAAACTTTTAGTACTTCTAGTAAGACTAAAACTTAATTGCCCAGACTCTTCTTCAACAAAGATGGCGAAAGCAAACATTCTTTGTTCGGTACTCATACAAGAGTATGGTACAAAACACTGAAGTCCTTAAACCAGAAACCTAACCTCCCACAGGGCAGCACACCTAAACCTAACCTTAACCCATGTCTAACCAATGACTAGTCTAAACTAAGTATGCATCCCTTCTGGTCTAGAGGGGCAGGTAGCCTGGCCCAGCCAGCGTGCTTTCTGGTCTAGAGGGGCGGGTAGCCTGGCCCGGCCAGCATGCTTTCTGGTCTAGAGGGGCGGGTAGCCTGGCCCAGCCAGCATGCTTTCTGGTCTAGAGGGGCGGGTAGCCTGGCCCAGCCAGCATGCTTTCTGGTCTAGAGAGGCGGGTAGCCTGGCCCAGCCAGCGTGCTTTCTGGTCTAGAGGGGCGGGTAGCCTGGCCCGGCCATTGTGCTTTCTGGTCTAGAGGGGCGGGTAGCCTGGCCCAGCCAGCGTGCTTTCTGGTCTAGAGGGGCGGGTAGCCTGGCCCGGCCAGCATGCTTTCTGGTCTAGAGGGGCGGGTAGCCTGGCCCAGCCAGCGTGCTTTCTGGTCTAGAGGGGCGGGTAGCCTGGCCCGGCCAGCATGCTTTCTGGTCTAGAGGGGCGGGTAGCCTGGCCCAGCCAGCGTGCTTTCTGGTCTAGAGGGGCGGGTAGCCTGGCCCAGCCAGCGTGCTTTCTGGTCTAGAGGGGCGGGTAGCGCATGGAGCAATGGAGTAGAAGTACTTACTGTCGAGGACTTTTGTTCCTTGCGTGAAGGGACAGGGCAGCACCTTATGAGAGATTACATTACACAGATTACATTTCGGAGATTACATAATTACTGAGGCTGTCAAAGTTAACGCGATAATAACGCGTTAACGCAAGATCCTTTTAACGGCACTAATGTAATTGACACGTGATTAACGCAACGCACGCTGAAGTTTGAGAGAGCGGTTGTGAGAGCGGTTGTGTTGCATCTCTCTCTCTCTCACAGTCAGTCAGTCAGTCAGTCAGTCAGTCAGTCAGTCAGTCAGTCAGTCAGCGTGCGCACGCACGTGCATTTGCATAAAGCAAGCATTTGTCTACTTCCATGTAATGTTGATAAGAGTATTACAAACTTGAAAACGATCTGTTTAAGGCAGTGGTTCTCAACCAGTGGTCCGGGGACCATCAGTGGTCCTTGAGGGGCTTCCAGGTGGCCCGGGGACCACCAGTGGTCCTTGAGGGTTCCAGGTGGTCCCCATGCAGCTATGGAGAGTTGGTAACCAAATGGACCCTTATAGATCTTTAACTCTTGAGAGTGTAAAATGAAACCAAGTGGACCCTTATGGGTCCATTTGGTTCCATTTTACACTCTCAATAATAACGGTAATGGTACCAACATCATGTTATCTCTCCTAATGGTACCAACATCATGTTATCTCTCCTAATGGTACCAACACCATGTTATCTCTCCTAATGGTACCAACATCATGTTATCTCTCCTAATGGTACCAACATCATGTTATCTCTCCTAATGGTACCAACACCATGTTATCTCTCCTAATGGTACCAACACCATGTTATCTCTAATGGTACCAACATCATGTTATCTCTCCTATTGGTACCAACATCATGTTATCTCTCCTAATGGTACCAACACCATGTTATCTCTAATGGTACCAACATCATGTTATCTCTCCTAATGGTACCAACACCATGTTATCTCTCCTAATGGTACCAACACCATGTTATCTCTCCTAATGGTACCAACATCATGTTATCTCTCCTAATGGTACCAACACCATGTTATCTCTCCTAATGGTACCAACACCATGTTATCTCTCCTAATGGTACCAACATCATGTTATCTCTCCTAATGGTACCAACACCATGTTATCTCTAATGGTACCAACATCATGTTATCTCTCCTAATGGTACCAACACCATGTTATCTCTCCTAATGGTACCAACATCATGTTATCTCTCCTAATGGTACCAACACCATGTTATCTCTAATGGTACCAACATCATGTTATCTCTCCTAATGGTACCAACACCATGTTATCTCTAATGGTACCAACATCATGTTATCTCTCCTAATGGTACCAACACCATGTTATCTCTCCTAATGGTACCAACATCAATACATCATCTTTAGTTTGGGTCTGCAAGGCTGAATCTCATCAAATGGTGGTCTGTGGGTTGAAAACCAATGATTTAAGGTACATTTAGAACGGATTAAAAATATGCGATTAATTTGCGATTAATCGTGATTAATTATTTTAATCGATTGACAGCCCTAATAATTACATTAGTTTATTTATTATAATTACATTATTACATTACACAGATTTCATTAGAGACAGCGATACATACCTATACATACCGATACATACCTATACATACCGATACATACCGATACATACCTATACATACCTATACATACCGATACATACCGATGCATACCAGCGATACATACCTTAGCAGGAGTATATGTGTTGAGAGGAGCTTTCTTCACTGCAATGAGTATAAAATATACATTAGTGTTATAATACTACCATACTGTACTATAATATATACATTAATATACATTAGTATGCGTACTATGCTGTACTTCTATAATATTAGTATGTGTACTATGATGTACTTCTATAATATTAATATGTGTACTACGCTGTACTTCTATAATATTAATATGTGTACTACGCTGTACTTCTATAATATTAGTATGTGTACTACGCTGTACTTCTATAATATTAATATGTGTACTACGCTGTACTTCTATAATATTAGTATGTGTACTATGCTGTACTTCTATAATATTAATATGTGTACTACGCTGTACTTCTATAATATTAATATGTGTACTACGCTGTACTTCTATAATATGAATATGTGTACTACGCTGTACTTCTATAATATTAATATGTGTACTACGCTGTACTTCTATAATATTAATATGTGTACTACGCTGTACTTCTATAATATTAATATGTGTACTATGCTGTACTTCTATAATATTAATATGTGTACTACGCTGTACTTCTATAATATTAATATGTGTACTACGCTGTACTTCTATAATATTAATATGTGTACTACGCTGTACTTCTATAATATGAATATGTGTACTACGCTGTACTTCTATAATATTAATATGTGTACTACGCTGTACTTCTATAATATTAATATGTGTACTATGCTGTACTTCTATAATATTAATATGTGTACTACGCTGTACTTCTATAATATTAATATGTGTACTACGCTGTACTTCTATAATATTAGTATGTGTACTACGCTGTACTTCTATAATATTAATATGTGTACTACGCTGTACTTCTATAATATTAGTATGTGTACTATGATGTACTTCTATAATATTAATATGTGTACTACGCTGTACTTCTATAATATTAATATGTGTACTACGCTGTAATTCTATAATATTAGTATGTGTACTATGCTGTACTTCTATAATATTAGTATGTGTACTACGCTGTACTTCTATAATATTAATATGTGTACTACGCTGTACTTCTATAATATTAGTATGTGTACTACGCTGTACTTCTATAATATTAGTATGTGTACTATGATGTACTTCTATAATATTAGTATGTGTACTACGCTGTACTTCTATAATATTAGTATGTGTACTACGCTGTACTTCTATAATATTAATATGTGTACTACGCTGTACTTCTATAATATTAATATGTGTACTACGCTGTACTTCTATAATATTAATATGTGTACTACGCTGTACTTCTATAATATTAATATGTGTACTACGCTGTACTTCTATAATATTAATATGTGTACTACGCTGTACTTCTATAATATTAATATGTGTACTACGCTGTACTTCTATAATATTAATATGTGTACTATGCTGTACTTCTATAATATTAATATGTGTACTATGCTGTACTTCTATAATATTAATATGTGTACTACGCTGTACTTCTATAATATTAATATGTGTACTACGCTGTACTTCTATAATATTAATATGTGTACTACGCTGTACTTCTATAATATGAATATGTGTACTACGCTGTACTTCTATAATATTAATATGTGTACTATGCTGTACTTCTATAATATTAGTATGTGTACTACGCTGTACTTCTATAATATTAGTATGTGTACTATGATGTACTTCTATAATATTAGTATGTGTACTACGCTGTACTTCTATAATATTAGTATGTGTACTATGCTGTACTTCTATAATATTAATATGTGTACTACGCTGTACTTCTATAATATTAATATGTGTACTACGCTGTACTTCTATAATATTAATATGTGTACTACGCTGTACTTCTATAATATTAATATGTGTACTACGCTGTACTTCTATAATATTAATATGTGTACTACGCTGTACTTCTATAATATTAATATGTGTACTACGCTGTACTTCTATAATATTAATATGTGTACTACGCTGTACTTCTATAATATTAATATGTGTACTACGCTGTACTTCTATAATATTAATATGTGTACTATGCTGTACTTCTATAATATTAATATGTGTACTACGCTGTACTTCTATAATATTAATGTGTACTACGCTGTACTTCTATAATATTAATATGTGTACTACGCTGTACTTCTATAATATGAATATGTGTACTACGCTGTACTTCTATAATATTAATATGTGTACTATGCTGTACTTCTATAATATTAATATGTGTACTACGCTGTACTTCTATAATATTAATATGTGTACTATGCTGTACTTCTATAATATTAATATGTGTACTATGCTGTACTTCTATAATATTAATATGTGTACTACGCTGTACTTCTATAATATTAATATGTGTACTACGCTGTACTTCTATAATATGAATATGTGTACTACGCTGTACTTATATAATATTAGTATGTGTACTATGCTGTACTTCTATAATATTAATATGTGTACTACGCTGTACTTCTATAATATTAATATGTGTACTATGATGTACTTCTATAATATTAGTATGTGTACTACACTGTACTTCTATAATATTAATATGTGTACTACGCTTTACTTCTATAATATGAATATGTGTACTACGCTGTACTTCTATAATATTAATATGTGTACTACGCTGTACTTCTATAATATTAATATGTGTACTATGATGTACTTCTATAATATTAGTATGTGTACTACGCTGTACTTCTATAATATTAATATGTGTACTATGCTGTACTTCTATAATATTAGTATGTGTACTACGCTGTACTTCTATAATATTAGTATGTGTACTATGCTGTACTTCTATAATATTAATATGTGTACTACGCTGTACTTCTATAATATTAATATGTGTACTACGCTGTACTTCTATAATATTAATATGTGTAATACGCTGTACTTCTATAATATTAATATGTGTACTACGCTGTACTTCTAGGTACTTCTAGTACTTTTAGGACTAAGACCTATTTAGTCTATTTATTTAGACCTTAGTCTTATTTAGTCTGAAAAACCTTAGTCGACTTAGTCTTAGTCAACAAAATTAACACTGGTATCTAGGCCTCTAGCTAGGAGAGAAGGAAAGGTATCTAGGCCTCTAGCTAGGAGAGAAGGAAAGGTATCTAGGTCTCTAGCTAGGAGAGAAGGAAAGGTATCTAGGCCTCTAGCTAGGAGAGAAGGAAAGGTATCTAGGCCTCTAGCTAGGAGAGAAGGAAAGGTATCTAGGCCTCTAGCTAGGAGAGAAGGAAAGGTATCTAGGTCTCTAGCTAGGAGAGAAGGAAAGGTATCTAGGCCTCTAGCTAGGAGAGAAGGAAAGGTATCTAGGCCTCTAGCTAGGAGAGAAGGAAAGGTATCTAGGCCTCTAGCTAGGAGAGAAGGAAAGGTATCTAGGCCTCTAGCTAGGAGAGAAGGAAAGGTATCTAGGCCTCTAGCTAGGAGAGAAGGAAAGGTATCTAGGCCTCTAGCTAGGAGAGAAGGAAAGGTATCTAGGTCTCTAGCTAGGAGAGAAGGAAAGGTATCTAGGCCTCTAGCTAGGAGAGAAGGAAAGGTATCTAGGCCTCTAGCTAGGAGAGAAGGAAAGGTATCTAGGCCTCTAGCTAGGAGAGAAGGAAAGGTATCTAGGTCTCTAGCTAGGAGAGAAGGAAAGGTATCTAGGCCTCTAGCTAGGAGAGAAGGAAAGGTATCTAGGCCTCTAGCTAGGAGAGAAGGAAAGGTATCTAGGCCTCTAGCTAGGAGAGAAGGAAAGGTATCTAGGCCTCTAGCTAGGAGAGAAGGAAAGGTATCTAGGCCTCTAGCTAGGAGAGAAGGAAAGGTATCTAGGTCTCTAGCTAGGAGAGAAGGAAAGGTATCTAGGCCTCTAGCTAGGAGAGAAGGAAAGGTATCTAGGTCTCTAGCTAGGAGAGAAGGAAAGGTATCTAGGCCTCTAGCTAGGAGAGAAGGAAAGGTATCTAGGTCTCTAGCTAGGAGAGAAGGAAAGGTATCTATGCCTCTAGCTAGGAGAGAAGGAAAGGTATCTAGGCCTCTAGCTAGGAGAGAAGGAAAGGTATCTAGGCCTCTAGCTAGGAGAGAAGGAAAGGTATCTAGGCCTCTAGCTAGGAGAGAAGGAAAGGTATCTAGGCCTCTAGCTAGGAGAGAAGGAAAGGTATCTAGGCCTCTAGCTAGGAGAGAAGGAAAGGTATCTAGGCCTCTAGCTAGGAGAGAAGGAAAGGTATCTAGGCCTCTAGCTAGGAGAGAAGGAAAGGTATCTAGGCCTCTAGCTAGGAGAGAAGGAAAGGTATCTAGGTCTCTAGCTAGGAGAGAAGGAAAGGTATCTAGACCTCTAGCTAGGAGAGAAGGAAAGGTATCTAGGCCTCTAGCTAGGAGAGAAGGAAAGGTATCTAGGTCTCTAGCTAGGAGAGAAGGAAAGGTATCTAGGCCTCTAGCTAGGAGAGAAGGAAAGGTATCTAGGCCTCTAGCTAGGAGAGAAGGAAAGGTATCTAGGCCTCTAGCTAGGAGAGAAGGAAAGGTATCTAGGTCTCTAGCTAGGAGAGAAGGAAAGGTATCTAGGTCTCTAGCTAGGAGAGAAGGAAAGGTATCTAGGCCTCTAGCTAGGAGAGAAGGAAAGGTATCTAGGCCTCTAGCTAGGAGAGAAGGAAAGGTATCTAGGCCTCTAGCTAGGAGAGAAGGAAAGGTATCTAGGCCTCTAGCTAGGAGAGAAGGAAAGGTATCTAGGCCTCTAGCTAGGAGAGAAGGAAAGGTATCTAGGCCTCTAGCTAGGAGAGAAGGAAAGGTATCTAGGTCTCTAGCTAGGAGAGAAGGAAAGGTATCTAGGCCTCTAGCTAGGAGAGAAGGAAAGGTATCTAGGCCTCTAGCTAGGAGAGAAGGAAAGGTATCTAGGCCTCTAGCTAGGAGAGAAGGAAAGGTATCTAGGTCTCTAGCTAGGAGAGAAGGAAAGGTATCTAGGTCTCTAGCTAGGAGAGAAGGCAAGGTATCTAGGTCTCTAGCTAGGAGAGAAGGGAAGGTAACATAACATAAGTTAAGTTAAGGTAAGGAACCTGCAGACAAGGCGGCGATGTTGGAACCACAGGGGTCATGTGACCAGGTGGCGGCGGCCATGTTGGAGCCAGAGGGGTCATGTGACCAGGTGGAGACAGACACCAGGAAGTCGTCCACTTGCTTCAGAGACAGAGAGTTGTGGAGAGTTTCTAACGGACAGATGGACGGACCTGGAAATATAAATATAAATATATTCATTATGTACACTATAATACAATACATTAATCTATGTGTCTAAGGGAGAGATGGACGGACCTGGAAATATAAATATAAATATATTCATTATATACACTATAATACAATACATTAATCTATGTGTCTAAGGGAGAGATGGACGGACCTGGAAATATAAATATAACTATATACATTATATATACTACTAATCAATGTCTAACGGACAGATGGACGGACCTGGAAATATAATGTTACGTTACATTACCATTACATTACAGTTACCGTACCTCTGCGATATACTACTAATCTATTTAGGTTAGGGGTCAGAGGTCATACCATGTAAAAAGGCAGGATGGGTTAGGGGTTAGGTTAGGGGTCATACCATGTAGAAAGGCAGGATGGGTTAGGTTAGGGGTCAGGGGTCATACCATGTAGAAAGGCAGGATGGGTTAGGGGTTAGGTTAGGGGTCAGGGGTCATACCATGTAGAAAGGCAGGATGGGTTAGGGGTTAGGTTAGGGGTCAGGGGTCATACCATGTAGAAAGGCAGGATGGGTTAGGGGTTAGACGTCAGGGGTCATACCATGTAGAAAGGCAGGATGGGTTAGGTTAGGGGTCAGGGGTCATACCATGTAGAAAGGCAGGATGGGTTAGGTCAGAGGTCATACCATGTAGAATGGTAGGATGGGTTAGGGGTTAGGTTAGGGGTTAGGGGTCATACCATGTAGAAAGGCAGGATGGGTTAGGGGTTAGGTTAGGGGTTAGGGGTCATACCATGTAGAAAGGCAGGATGGGTTAGGGGTTAGGTTAGGGGTCAGGGGTCATACCATGTAGAAAGGCAGGATGGGTTAGGGGTCAGGGGTCATACCATGTAGAAAGGCAGGATGGGTTAGGGGTTAGGTTAGGGGTCAGGGGTCATACCATGTAGAATGGTAGGATGGGTTAGGTTAGGGGTCAGGGGTCATACCATGTAGAAAGGCAGGATGGGTTAGGGGTTAGGTTAGGGGTCAGGGGTCATACCATGTAGAAAGGCAGGAGGGGTTAGGTTAGGGGTCAGGGGTCATACCATGTAGAAAGGCAGGATGGGTTAGGGTCCTGGTTTAAGGACTTCAGTGTTTTGTACCAAACTATTGTATGAGTACCGAACAAAGAATGTTTGCTTTCGCCATCTTGGTTGAAGAAGAGTCTGGGCAATTAATTAGTCGTATACCTCTGAGGTCAATGATTAAAGTGTTGATTGATGATTCAACCTTGATGATGAGACTTTTGAGGGGATTAGGTCCACCCATCAAGCCCATTAGTGTCAACCTCAGACCATATTGGTCTGATTTTGAATCTGAATGGCTTTGTGTTACTGCTATTGTCCTGGCTCTGTTAGGGGTCAGGGGTCATACCATGTAGAAAGGCAGGATGGGTTAGGGGTTAGGTTAGGGGTCAGGGGTCATACCATGTAGAATGGTAGGATGGGTTAGGGGTTAGGTTAGGGGTCAGGGGTCATACCATGTAGAAAGGCAGGATGGGTTAGGGGTTAGGTTAGGGGTCAGGGGTCATACCATGTAGAAAGGCAGGATGGGTTAGGGGTTAGGTTAGGGGTCAGGGGTCATACCATGTAGAAAGGCAGGATGGGTTAGAAGGTAATCCTGGAGGTTTGGAGCGCTGGAGGAAGCTCCTAGCACCATGGAGCTGAAGACACCTGGAGACAGAGCACGCACACACACATGCACACACACACGCACGCACGCACGCACGCACGCACGCACGCACGCACGCACGCACGCACGCACGCACACTTAGTAAGTTAGTAGTCTACTGTAGCTGTATATGTCAGATGTTCTGTCTATCTGCATAACAAATAGTCTATCAGCAATAAAAACAAATTGATTATATAGATATAAAAACGATTTTGTAATCAATCAATCAATCAATCAACTTTATTTGTTCAGACTTAGACTCAGGGGGGGGGGGGGGGGGGTTCAGAGTAAAAGCGGCCATGTCTTTCCGGCACCCCAGAGCTCCTATTTTGAAGGAATCCCGGGAATGATTATGTTAAAGAAAAACATTATTTGATAACTTTTCCCCTAAACCCTAAAATTATTTGTGTGCTACTACATTTTTCAACACGTTAAAATTCTAAACGTCGAGCCCTGCAAATATTTAACCCATTCTGGGCGGGAACCCCTTTTGGTGTTGCGTGATGTTATACTTTAGCTTTTGAAAAATAGCAAATCTACAAGCTCGAGCTTGTAGATCTGCTATTTTCGAAAAATCGTGAAAATGTGTTGCAAATCTTTGAATATATTCTCAGAGCGAATGTTTTTAACTCAAATCTTTGCTTCTGGGGGGGGGGGGGGGGGGGGGGGGGTCCCTGGAACAACATATTTTCAGATGGGGGTCGGCGGCCAATTACATTATAGTTTTTGGGGTCCTTGACATGAAATATTGAGAACCACTGATATAGAAACATACGTATTTCAGAAAACTGTCAGTGTAGTGGCTAATTTACACCAACAATAAAACTTAAAAAAGCCACTAAGGGCACCAGGTAGCGAATCTTACGCAGAGGTAGGAATGAGTCCAGACAGGAAGCGAAGTTTAGTGGTGTTTATTTTCAGATGTTCGGTCCAGACATAATAGCAAAAGATGGAAAATGTTCAGGTTCATCCCTGACCTGCTGGTAAAAACCCATATGCCTTCCTGGTGCTCTGCTGACTGACTGTGTGTGCTCATTAATTAAGTAACCTCAGCTGTGCCCCAAAACTGCCCATCACCTTCAAAATAAAAGCATATAGCTGCAACACAAAGACTGAAATAATAAGTGTAAACAAACCAAGCAAAATAAACAAATAATAAATGCATTAAATCATTATATAGAAAAATACTGAATTAGCAAAAATACTTAATAGCTCCCACAGTCAGGATTTAGAAAACATGTTTTAAATTTCGACGTCAGGCCTACATGGGTTAAAGATCTCCATGTAAGTTCTGTGAATATTCAAAGACCTCCATGTAAGTTCTGTGAAGACAACAAGATGGTCACACATTTCACTGGAACAGCACCAGGCTGGAGTGACCCAGTGTGAGTGGCCCAGATTTTGGGTTTTGGAACCAACTAATAATTCTTATGATTACAAAAGTTTCTTAGGGTTAGGGTTACGTTAGGGTGTTTCTTACCTAAGCCAGTAGTCAGCTTGAGTTCAGAGTGCATTCTGGGAGCTCTTTGCAGGTGAGAAGTGTTCTCTGCCAGGACCTGTTAGAGATTGTTACATGTTAGTTTTATTTAAGTGTTCTCTGCCAGGACCTGTTAGAGATGTTAGTTTTATTTAAGTGTTCTCTGCCAGGACCTGTCAGAGATGTTAGTTTTATTTATTCGCACAATAAAAACCGTACAAAAAGATAACATCAATAAAAGAGAAAAATATGTGCAGGTGAAAAAAGGAACCCACAAAGAGTAACACTAACCCTCTGGTTAACTAGGTTAGTGTTAGCTAACACTAACCCTCTGGTTAACTAGGTTTGTTAGCTAACACTAACCCTCTGGTTAACCAGGTTAGTGTTCCTCTGGTTAACTAGGTTAGTGTTAGCTAACACTAACCCTCTGGTTAAACAGGTTAGTGTTCCTCTGGTTAACTAGGTTAGTGTTAGCTAACACTAACCCTCTGGTTAACCAGGTTAGTGTTCCTCTGGTTAACTAGGTTAGTGTTAGCTAACACTAACCCTCTGGTTAAACAGGTTAGTGTTCCTCTGGTTAACTAGGTTAGTGTTATACCTGGTTCACACCAACGATAAACACATAATAAGTAGACAAAGTAATTAAACATATAGGTATGGAAAACAACAAATACAACAAATACACATGTGTGTGCGTGTGTGTGCGTGCGTGTGTGTGCGTGCGTGTGTGTGCATGTGGGTACAGGGTATAAAGGGTATAAAGCTTACCTGCTGCCAGGAGGCGGAGCCGAAGATGCTGGACGTGAAGGCGAGGGATTTGGGCGAAACGGGAGACGAGGTGATCTGGTCGCCCGACGGTCGTCTACGACGATGTCCCGACGTAGCGGCGTGAGGATGGAGCCACGGGCCAATAGAATCAGGGCTGGACACACTGAGGGGGCGTGTCTCCTCCTTGGGGGGGGGGGGGGGGGGGGGAGGGGGGGGGCACAGCACAGTCATCCAAATATTACAATTTAAGCATTTATCAGACGATAAATCTAAAATATAGATACAATTAAGCTGTCATTTATCAGACGTTCTGAATCACAATGCTGTGAAAAATCTGAAATCAGAACCTCGGATGTCTGATCAGCACAACGGACAGAGACACGGTTTCAGCACAACGGACAGAGACAGGTTTTCAGCACAACGGACAGAGACACGGTTTCAGCACAACGGACAGAGACACGGTTTCAGCACAACGGACAGAGACAGGTTTTCGGCACAACGGACAGAGACACGGTTACGGCACAACGGACAGAGACACGGTTTCAGCACAACGGACAGAGACAGAGACACGGTTTCAGCACAACGGACAGAGACAGAGACACGGTTTCAGCACAACGGACAGAGACACGGTTTCAGCACAACGGACAGAGAGAGAAGATTGTAGTCTACGCAGCGAGAAGGTTCCATGAGCAAGGCATGACCATATATGGAGCTGTGATGTCACGAGGCGTGACCATATATGGAGGTGTGATGTCACGAGGCGTGACCATATATGTAGGCGTGACTGGAGGTGTGTGTGTGTGTGTGTGTGTGTGTGTGTCATACTTTAGGTGATGTCTTCATTAAGTCTGTCTGCAGAGCAAGAAGAAAACATGGAAGACACAAAACAAAGTATTATAATTCACCTTCAGGGTGATTAACACTTTGACCGCCATAAACCGCCACACCACATTTATTCCATTGTCTTTCCACACGTAATAAAACGCTAAACCCGCTATTTGTTTAGTGTTTAATTGGCCGTTGGTAGATGATTATTATGATTATTATGGAAATACGTCTTTGTCGCGGACATCGTGACAAGGCTGACGCGTTATGACGACGTAACCGGAAATCACAATTTACAATTTACAATTTAGGCATTTAGCAGACGCTCTTAATCCAGAGCGATTTACATTAGGCAAGAACAAAAGTATGGGAATACATCACATATATAAAATGCATTTATCAAGAAACATGCGTAAGCTAAGAACGTAACTAGAACATATCTATATAATGACACTATACATATTAAATATACATATATACTATACTATGCTATACATATGTACTATGATGTGCTATGACTACATACAATGCAATTATTGTGCTGTCTACATGACATGCTATAAGTCTGTTTCAAATGCTATCTAAGTCTAAAAAGTGCTATCTAAGGGGGTAGGATAAGTGCTATGGGCCAAAATATAATAAAATAATATAAATAAAATAAATCAAATAAATCAAAATATAACTCGCTTGCAAGGGCTTCTGGGAAACTGAGTCCAATGCAAAGTGAACGAGGGGGTGTGGACAATCTTAGCTCGCTTTGCTCTTTTTCTGTGAGGCGGATCACGGAATTATTTTACATTCCCTAGCTGTGTAGATTCCTTGTAAATTAAGAAATGCAGATGTTTAACAATAATTTAAGTCTTGAGAAAAAGTATCATACTTCTAAATATTGTTAAAATGTATCGTTACAGCCCTAATCTTTAACAATAATTATCACTTACTTCTACTAAATATTGTTAAAATGTATCGTTACAGCCCTAATCTTTAATAATAAGTATCACTTACTTCTACTAAATATTGTTAAAATGTATCGTTACAGCCCTAATCTTTAATAATAAGTATCACTTACTTCTACTAAATCTTGTTAAAATGTATCGTTACAGCCCTAATCTTTAACTGGTTCCGCACCGGCCCGGAACTGTTTGTCGGCCATTTTAGGAGTTTTTTCAAAAACGTCTGGCACTGGCGCGCTAGCGGCCACTACAGCACTGGCGCTGATGTAGTTAATAATAAGTATCACTTACTTCTACAGAGCCGATCTTTTTTCCTCGCATCGGCAGCGACGACTTCCTGATGTAGATGGGGTCGGAGGTCATCAGGGGCGTGAACGTCACGAGGGGGGCGCGGTCAGGAGGCAGAGTCTCGTCGTCACTGTCGTTCACTGTCGACCTATTCTTAATCTGCCCGGTAACACACCGACCAATCAGTGATTAATACTCATTAATCTGCCTGGTAACACACCTATTCAAACCCTGAGGGCATGTTATAGAGGGTAGGCGCATGCATAAAGTGAACGGCAGATCGAGTGGCAGATCGAGTGGCAAAGTTTGATTTTGATTGATTTTGATTTGATTGAAGTGAATTTAATGTTTAATGTTGTTTAAAGTCATTTAATGCAATCAAATAGGACTTTTCTGTGTGGATGTACAGTCTGGGCTGTCTGTGTGGATGTACAGCCTGTCTGTGTGGATGTACAGCCTGTCTGTGTGGATGTACAGCCTGTCTGTGTGGATGTACAGCCTGTCTGTGTGGATGAACAGCCTGTCTGTGTGGATGTACAGCCTGTCTGTGTGGATGTACAGCCTGTCTGTGTGGATGTACAGCCTGTCTGTGTGGATGTACAGCCTGTCTGTGTGGATGTACAGTCTGTCTGTGTGGATGTACAGTCTGTCTGTGTCTAGTAGGGTACTAGGGCACTAGGGTAGTAGGGTACTAGGGTAGTAGGGCACTAGGGTAGTAGGGTACTAGGGTACTAGGGTAGTAGGGTACTAGGGTACTAGGGTACTAGGGTAGTAGGGTACTAGGCTACTAGGGTACTAGGGTAGTAGGGTAGTAGGGTACTAGGGCAGTAAGGTACTAGGGTACTAGGGTACTAGGGTAGTAGGGTACTAGGGCACTAGGGTACTAGGGTACTAGGGTAGTAGGGTACTAGGCTACTAGGGTACTAGGGTAGTAGGGTAGTAGGGTACTAGGGCAGTAAGGTACTAGGGTACTAGGCTACTAGGGTAGTAGGGTACTAGGGTAGTAAGGTACTAGGGTACTAGGGCACTAGGGTAGTAGTGTAGTAGGGTACTAGGGTTCTAGGGCACTAGGGTAGTAGGGTACTAGGGCACTAGGGTACTAGGGTAGTAGTGTAGTAGGGTACTAGGGTACTAGGGTACTAGGGTAGTAGGGTACTAGGGCACTAGGGTACTAGGGTACTAGGGTAGTAGGGTACTAGGGTAGTAGGGTAGTAGTGTAGTAGGGTACTAGGGTACTAGGGTACTAGGGTAGAAAGGGGTACTAGCCTCAGGGTCAGGGTTAGCAGGTCTGTATCCAAATCCTGAAGGAAGGTTCTTGTCGTCCTCGCAGCCTTTAGCTCCCGGACTGAAATGCATCTCCACGTGAAACCTCTCCTCTGAGCTGGGGTCCTAAAAATATAGAAATACAATATATATGCACCTACCATGAACCATCAGTCCTAGAATATACACCTACCATCAGTAACTATATATATATATATATATATATATATATATATATATGGTAGTATTATTAGTACCTTATTAGGGTCTTCATACAGCATGATCACTATCTGGGTCATGTAGTTGAGCTCGCTGACCACCTGGAGGTATTCCATGGCTCTGCTCCACTGTTCATCTCTGCTCTCCTGGAAGAGAACAATATATGGTTATTTACTATGAAAACCTGCATCGCCCGCCCGCCTGCTAGCTAACAACTGAAATGAAATAAGCATGGCCAGCATGGCCAGCCAGCCAGTCAGCAGCAAGAGGTCTATGGATGCTAGCGGCGGACGCTGTTTCTACAATGAGAGGTCTATGGAAACATAGAACTTAGTAACATAGAACTTACATCACATAGAACTCTGTATCGTAGAATGGACAACATAGAGTGAACTTACATCACATAGAACTCCGTATCGTAGAATGGACAACATAGAGTGAACTTACATCACATAGAACTCCGTATCGTAGAATGGACAACATAGAGTGAATGTGGAAATATCCAGGATATTGGGATGTGTTAATGGTTAATAAATATGTTGTGGAATAACAGTAACATGCACCTAAGCTCAAAACTGCCCAGACCCCTGGCAGTTGCTGGAGGAACGAGATAAGAGTGTGAATTACGACACCATGCGGGGGTAGTAATGTTGCCCCACTGCCGGTGAAGAACAACAGATCAACATGTCCCAATGACTGTGTTTAACTATAAAACATTATGCCTGCATTTATCTAAAGGTGGATATGTAATCCCAGTGCCTAAAAGGAATGTAAATGATTAATGTGTTAAACCCTAAACTCTCATAAACCAGTTGAGAGTAGCTATAGTGGGAGAATAGACCATTCCACCAGCCCATGTAATCACCATACACTCATGGTTCCAGTGAGTGACTTCCTGATCACAGTCAACAGCCAATGGCTTGTACCCTCAAACCAAAGGAGGGGCTTAGCCATTGGCAGACTTAAGGAGCGTGTAGGGAAATAGAGACTCAGATTCTAGTGCAACCAACTAAGATGAGTCCAGCCTCGTGCCAACGTACGATGATCCAACACAGTTCACATTGACCAATGGTATGTTAATGCAAACTATTAATAATCAATGAATAATGTGTTATCCATGTGTTGTAAACCTGCCTGTAATTGACGAGTGTATTATGTATATTTCTGTCTCATTCATGCAGGTTATTTACCTAACCAATCACCAACTAACCGAACCCTAAATGCTAGTTCATGTGTTAAATGTATGTTTGTGTTAAAATGACAATAAAACTATAAAAGACACTTGAGTTATGTTAATTTAGGCTGGAGGTTCGAGTAAAGACGAAACTCTTTGTGTAGCTAATTTTCCTTCCAGAGGGAGTAGCCAAAACGATATGTTATCAACTTAGCAAAGAAATCGTAAATAGCTATAAATCTGGACAGTGAACTTACATCACATAGAACTCCGTATCGTAGAATGGACAACAGTGAGTGAACGTGACTCTCGCTGGTGAAGTACAGCCTGGTCCTCACGTGACGCTCTGGTGACATCACGCCTCGGGAGTATCTGATTGGAGGAGACATCACAGGAAAACTCACAGTGTGGCAGAGCCTAACAGGGTTACCCTAACAGGCTTAACCTAACAGGGTTAACCTAGCAGAGCCTAACAGGGTTAACCTAACAGGCTTAACCTAGCAGGGTTACCCTAACAGGCTTAACCTAGCAGAGCCTAACAGGGTTAACCTAACAGGCTTAACCTAGCAGGGTTACCCTAACAGGCTTAACCTAGCAGAGCCTAACAGGGTTAACCTAACAGGCTTAACCTAACAGGGTTACCCTAACAGGCTTAACCTAGCAGAGCCTAACAGGGTTACCCTAACAGGCTTAACCTAACAGGGTTACCCTAACAGGCTTAACCTAGCAGAGCCTAACAGGGTTACCCTAACAGGCTTACCCTAACAGGCTTAACCTAGCAGAGCCTAACAGGGTTACCCTAACAGGCTTAACCTAACAGGGTTACCCTAACAGGCTTAACCTAGCAGAGCCTAACAGGGTTACCCTAACAGGCTTAACCTAACAGGGTTACCCTAACAGGCTTAACCTAACAGGGTTACCCTAACAGGCTTAACCTAACAGGGTTACCCTAACAGGCTTAACCTAGCAGAGCCTAACAGGGTTACCCTAACAGGCTTAACCTAACAGGGTTACCCTAACAGGCTTAACCTAGCAGAGCCTAACAGGCTTAACCTAACAGGGTTACCCTAACAGGCTTAACCTAGCAGAGCCTAACAGGGTTACCCTAACAGGCTTAACCTAACAGGGTTACCCTAACAGGCTTAACCTAGCAGAGCCTAACAGGGTTACCCTAACAGGCTTAACCTAACAGGGTTACCCTAACAGGCTTAACCTAGCAGAGCCTAACAGGGTTAACCTAACAGGCTTAACCTAACAGGGTTACCCTAACAGGCTTAACCTAGCAGAGCCTAACAGGGTTACCCTAACAGGCTTAACCTAACAGGGTTACCCTAACAGGCTTAACCTAGCAGAGCCTAACAGGGTTAACCTAACAGGGTTAACCTAGCAGGGTTACCCTAACAGGCTTAACCTAGCAGAGCCTAACAGGGTTAACCTAACAGGGTTAACCTAACAGGGTTACCCTAACAGGCTTAACCTAGCAGAGCCTAACAGGGTTAACCTAACAGGCTTAACCTAACAGGGTTACCCTAACAGGCTTAACCTAGCAGAGCCTAACAGGGTTAACCTAACAGGGTTAACCTAGCAGAGCCTAACAGGGTTAACCACTCACGGTCGCAGGAGACAAGGTGGAAAACAGCTCCACAGCTGTTTTAAACTTTGAAACTCTGCATACACACACAGGTAGAGAAACACACTCTGTTCTTTTTGCACTTATTCTTTTCTAACACCTTAAAACTGTCTCTTTCATTCTCACTACTTTTGTATCACTCTGCCTTTCTGTGTTGTTTTGTTATAGCTTGTTTCTGTTTGTCTGCATTGTATCTTGTTTTTTTCTCTGTTCTGTCTTTCTTACTCTGTGGGTACTTAAGGCCTGGTGGGAGCTTCTTTTTGATCTGAATTTTGAATCAGCCATCAGGGAGAACAGATAGACCACTCACTGAGTGCTATATCTGAAACCCCCTGCTGGTGAGATCAAGGCTTAAATTTAAGCCTCACGCAGTATATATCTGCCCTCAAATCACTGACTCTCTCACTCACGGTCGCAGGAGACAAGGTGGAAAACAGCTCCACAGCTGTTCTAAACTTTGAAACTCTGCATACACACACAGGTAGAGAAACACACTCCGTTCCTTTTTGCACTTATTCTTTTCTAACACCTATAAACTATCCATTAAAGCTACCCCTCTACTCTTCAACCATCTCTGCTCTTGGTTCTTTTACTTCCTCCCTATCTTCTATACATACTGCCCTGTTAGTACACGCGTGAATGAACCTTGATCCGTAGCTCACACCGGCTGACCAACGACCACTTTAGCCTGGTGCCCAAGCCAAAGACCCGGACATCCAGACACATCTAACGAAGGAGGCAGCCTCCCAGGGTTTTGTATCAATCTTCTTCTTCTTCTTCTTCTTCTTCTTCTTCTTATTATTATTATTAGTATTAGTATTATTACGTGTATTTCTTATTTTTTATTTTTGTGTTTGTGTTTTCCCACCATCCCTATCCTTCCCTTTTCATGTCGCCCTAGACACTACTTCCCCCACCACAGAAATCCCTCAAATCTCATATACCCAGCTCGCTCACCCAGTCACCACATTGTGGTGGAGGGAGGCCTTTGGAACTGCCATGCAGCTACCAAAGAGGAAATGCCTGAATTTATCTCAGCCCACGCCACCCTCAAGTCTCTGCATTTCCTTGCTCTAACCGAAACCTGGATTACCCCTGATAACACTGCTACCCCCGCCGCCCTCTCTGTTTCACACAAATTCACACACACCCCTCGCTCAACAGGTAGGGGGGGTGGTACAGGGATACTCATGTCCCCGAAATGGAATTTCCGTCTCTTAAATCTCTCTCACCTTTCTCTCACCACATGTGAATTTCATGCTATCTCAATATCACAACCAGTCCCCCTCACCCTCATTGTGCTCTATCGCCCCCCAGGAATCCTTGGGAACTTCCTGGAAGAACTAGACTCTCTGATCAGCTCGTTCCCGGAGGATGGCACCCCCCTGATTCTACTGGGTGACTTTAACCTACCTACGGCAGAGAAGTATCTTCCCGTTACGTCCCTCCTATCCTCGTTTGACCTCTCCCTTTCTCCCTCCCCTCCCACTCACAAGGCTGGTAATGTTTTGGACCTCGTGTTCTGCAGAGCCTGCTCCCCCTCCACGCTCTCTGTTACTCCCTTAATTAGGTCTGACCACCACTTCATAAACTTCTCCCTCTCTCTCTCTACTCTCCCACCTAAACCTACTCACCCTCCGACCGTCACCACCCGACGCAATCTCAAGTCCCTAAACCCCTCCTCCCTCTCATCCTCTATTCTCTCCTCTCTACCCTCCCTGGAGTCCTTCCTCTCTCTCTCACCTGACTCCGCAACCACATCCTTCCTCTCCTCTATCTCATCTGCATTTGACCAACACTGCCCTCTCTCGACCAGGCCAGCTCGCTCATCCCCACCGGTCCCCTGGTTATCTGAAACCCTCAGATCTGAACAAACACCTCTCAGGGCAGCTGAAAGGAAGTGGCACAAGACAAAGCTACCAGATGATCTCTCCCACTTTCACTCACTCCTCTCTGCTTTCTCCCTCTCACTAACCACTGCTAAAACCTCCTTCTACTACACCAAAATCCAATCCTGCACCTCTAACCCAAGGAAACTCTTCTCCACTTTCTCCTCCCTCCATAAACCCCCTCACCCCACTCAACCCTCATCCCTCACCGCGGAGGCCTTTGCCACCTACTTCGAAAAGAAGGTTGATGATATCAGTAGCTCCTTTACCCCCCTCCCCCATAAAGAAGCACTCGACTCAACCAATGCTAACCATAACATACCATGCATGTCCTCCTTCTCTCCTCTATCCCCAGACGAGGTCCTGAAACTAGTCACATCCACTAGACCTACCACCTGTCCTCTCGACCCCGCCCCGTCTCCAATCTTCCAGACCATCGCACCTGACCTGCTCCCCTTCATCACCTCCATTATCAACACCTCAGTAACCTCAGGCTGCGTCCCATCTGCCTTCAAATCAGCCAGGGTATCACCACTCCTCAAAAAAACAACTCTTGACCCCTCAGATGTCAAGAACTACAGACCGGTATCACTCCTTTCCTTTCTTTCCAAAACCCTTGAACGTGTTGTCTCTAACCAGCTTTCTCTCCATCTCTCACAGAACAACCTGCTGGATCCCAACCAGTCAGGATTCAAGAAGGCACACTCCACGGAAACTGCACTCCTCGCAGTCACAGAAGCACTACATGCTTCCCAGGCTGCTTCCCACTCTGCAGTCCTGATTCTCCTAGACCTATCGGCGGCATTTGACACAGTGAACCACCAGCTGCTCCTAGGCACCCTAGCTGATCTAGGCATCAGCGGGACGGCGCTGAAGTGGTTCTCCTCCTACCTCTCTGACCGGACTTACCAGGTTTCTTGGAAAGGTTTGCTATCATCCCCCTGCACCCTCCAAACTGGGGTCCCACAGGGATCTGTACTTGGTCCCCTCCTCTTCTCACTGTACACTAAATCCCTTGGCACCATCATCTCTGCTCACAATATATCCTATCACTGCTATGCCGATGACACACAACTGTTTCTATCCTTCCCCCCCTCTGCCACCCAGGTAGAAGAGCGCATCACTGCATGCCTGGCTGACATCTCACAGTGGATGTCTTCCAACCACCTCAAGCTGAACCCAGACAAGACTGAGCTGCTGTTCTTCCCAGCTAAGTCCTGCCCTATGCGGGAGCTAACTATCTCCGTAGACAACGCCCTGGTAAAGTCTGTCCCGACAGCCAGGAACCTTGGTGTTGTCCTGGACAGTCAGCTCTCGTTCAAAACACACATCACAGCTGTCACTAGATCCTGTAGGTTTACACTCTACAACATACGACGAATTAGACCGTTCCTCACCCAGGAGTCAGCCCAGCTCCTAATCCAGACAACAGTCTTGTCAAAACTTGACTATTGTAACTCCCTCCTTACTGGCCTACCGGCATGTGCACTTAAGCCCCTCCAACTGATCCAAAATGCCGCAGCCCGCTTGGTCTTCAACCAGCCAAAATTCTCACACGTCACCCCCCTTCTCCGCTCCCTCCATTGGCTCCCGGTTGCTGCCCGCACAGAATACAAAACTCTGATGCTGGCATTCAAAGCAACCAAAGGCATGGCCCCCCATATCTCACAAGTATGATCGTACCCTACAAACCCTCCCGCGCACTCAGATCAGCCAACGCAGGGAAGCTGGAGGTACCTTCACTAAAAACGCCGGGACAACGCACCACACGTCCCAAACTCTTCTCCCTTCTGGCTCCAAAACTATGGAATGCACTTCCCATCACAGTCAGAACTGCAGCCTCACTCCCAATCTTCCGCCGTAGTCTGAAAACCCACCTCTTCAGACTCCACCATGGCCCGTAGCACATGCCCTAGCCTAGCCCCTTAGATAGCACATTATGTAGACTTAGATAGTATTTTAAACAGACTTATAGCTTGTTACGTAGACAGCTCTAGAATTGCACTTTATGTAGTCATAGCACTTTATAGTACACATGTATAATATATTATATAGTATAGTATGTATAGTTAACATAGATACTCCACTGTTACGTTCTTAGTTTACGCATGATTCATGATAACTACTTTTTATATATGTGATGTATAAATGCTGCTGTGACGACGATGATGATGATGAAGAATAAGCGCACGTCGTCGTCGCGGTTAAATCCGTCTTTATATAATTGGCTCAGTTATCAAACCATGACATTGTTGTCAGAAGCTCAAATATTGATTCAGATTGTAAGTTTAGTGCAATTCTTAAGACAAAGACAGAGTTTGCAAACTAAAGTAGCAAACACAACACCAGCACCATAACAAACGTCCTGAGACCTGAGGTATTTTTTTTCTCCCCGAGTTCTGTCGGTAAGGCTCAAGGCTTTTGTCGCATGATAGCGCAGCTGATTCCAGGCATCACATTAGGGCTAAAAGGTACCACTGTACATAGCAATAATAATAATAACTATTATTATTATTAATAGACCATAGTATTAATTAACAGGTTACATGCAGGCATCACTTTAGGGGTAAAAAGGTACCTTTGCACATAATAATAATAATAATAATAATAATAAAAAACCATAGTATTAATTAACAGGTTGCCATTTCCTTAAGGTTTACAGGTTAAACACTAATTATTCTTATTTTTAAACACTTAACCATAAACATCCCCTCTTTGAATTTAAATGTAAGGCATTTGTACATTATTTGCAATTTAGAGATATGCTGTGTATTACAGCCTTGTGTAACATTACACAACAAACAATATTAATAGTATGACTGCTCTATTATTTAAAGCCTATTCTAAAATTTAAAAAATCACACCCGTGTGAAGTGAGGGGCACTCTTATCATCATTGTACATCATCATGACGTAACATGTCTATTTGCTCAGACACTGATGTAAATTCTCCATTCATTGTCAACAGGAATTTAATGTTTGTGTAAGACAAAAATCTACACTTAGCTGAATATAGGAGGGGCTTGCGCCCCTCAAAAATAAGGGGACTTCCCTCAAGTCAGACCACTCGTTAGTCAGACCCATGCTGCGGGTTACAAATCATCGTGGCTTGGGTTAGGTTAGGGTTTAGTGTTAATAATGGTCTGACTAAATTGACCATTTATCATTGGAACACGCACACACTCCTTATCTTTCGTCAGAAGCTTTTACATAACGGCAGCATCGCGGTACAAAGGCACAAATTCAATCCGAAATGTGGATGGCAGAAAATCCACCAAGGACAGCGATCCAAGAATCCACCAAGGACAGCGATCCAAGAATCCAACGTATTGAGGTTTGAAAATCCTCCTTTCAACTGCTTTGCACTGTGAATATTTTCAATCCCATAGTTGGAACGGTGGGGCGTTGCCATAGGAACCGGACCAATGTTAAAAGCTTCCGTAGGACTAAACCATTTAGACGGAGAATACGTTGGGGTACGTATATAGACGGACCTGGGATATGACGCCACCTAGCGTCAATGTCCGTATACATATGTATGTAACCACAGTGTTCTTTTTTTTTTTTTTTAAGATATTTTTTTGCGGCTTACGCCTTTTATTGGTTTTTGAAGGGACAGACAGTAGGCTGACAGGAAACGGGAGAGAGATGGGGGAAGACATGCAGTAAAGGCCGTGTCGGGCTCGGGAGTCGAACCCGCGGCACACTGCGACTGGATTACCAGTCGGGTGCCCAGACGGTTACGCCACCGCCTGGGCAACCACAGTGTTCTTACACAGGATGCAGTTTGTTGACGGTGTGTTAATTAAAGGTTATGTATGTAACCACGGTGTTCTTACACAGGATGCAGTTTGTTGACGGTGTGTTAATTAAAGGTTATGTATGTAACCACGGTGTTCTTACACAGGATGCAGTTTGTTGACGGTGTGTTAATTAAAGGTTATGTATGTAACCACGGTGTTCTTACACAGGATGCAGTTTGTTGACGGTGTGTTAATTAAAGGTTATGTATGTAACCACGGTGTTCTTACACAGGATGCAGTTTGTTGACGGTGTGTTAATTAAAGGTTATGTATGTAACCACGGTGTTCTTACACAGGATGCAGTTTGTTGACGGTGTCATCGTCTTGCGTTCTCTGGAGGTCAGAGCGGATCTTCCGGATCAGAGGAGTGCAGTAGCCTTAAAGGGACAGGACACCCAAAATCACTACAGCCTTATAAGGGTTAAAGTATATAATCTACTTACAACATAATAACAGTGCAGTGGCCCTTAAAGGGTTACATTATATTATATTATTATTACATTATAACATTTACAATTTAGGCATTCATCAGATGCTCTTAATCCAGAGCGAGTTACATTAACAAGAACAAAAATCATGGCAACACATCACATACATAGAAAGTAGTTATCATGAAACTATCCATACATATACTAGTGATATGTTTACATAAAATGCTATAAGTCTACATAAATTGCTGTCTAAGTTACATAAGTTGAGCCTTTGCATACGCCTGTAGGAGGTCGAGGCTAGGGCAAGTGCTACGGAAAGTGCTACGGGCTAAGATGGAATATGAAGAGGTGCGTTTTCAGACTGTGGCGGAAGACTGGGAGTGATTGTAATGGGAAGTGTTGTCCCAGCGTTTTTAGCGAAGGTACTTCCAGCTTCCCTGCGTTGGCTGATCTGAGCACTCGGGAGGGTTTGTCAGGTGCGGTCAGACTTGCAAGATATAGCGGTGCCATACCTTTGGTTGCTGGTCCTTTGGTTGCTTAGTTTGAATGCCAGCAACCAAAGGTATGGCACCGCCTTGCAAGTCTGATCGCACCTTACAAACACTCCCGAGCGCTCAGATGACATAAGATCATTACTAACGCAGTACAGAGGGTGAAAGTGAACACAAGCCTCTCCTCAGCATTACCTACTAATGTTGCTGCTATGAGTTGAACACAAGCCACAAACTATGAGGGGGTGGTACTGAGAGGGGGCGGGACTGATAGGGGGCGGGACTGAGAGGGGGCGGGACTGAGAGGGGGCGGTACTGAGAGGGGGCGGGACTGAGAGGGGGCGGTACTGAGAGGGGGCGGGACTGATAGGGGGCGGGACTGAGAGGGGGCGGGACCGAGAGGGGGCGGGACCGAGAGGGGGCGGTACTGATAGGGGACGGGACTGAGAGGGGGCGGGACTGAGAGGCGGTGGGACTGAGAGGGGGCGGGACTGAGAGGGGGCGGTACTGAGAGGGGGCGGGACTGAGAGGGGGCGGGACTGAGAGGGGGCGGTACTGATAGGGGGCGGGACTGAGAGGGGGCGGGACTGAGAGGCGGTGCCCAAACTCGGGACTGAGAGGCGGTGGGACTGAGAGGGGGCGGGACTGAGAGGGGGGGACTGAGAGGGGGCGGGACTGATAGGGGGCGGGACTGAGAGGGGGCGGGACTGATAGGGGGCGGGACTGAGAGGGGGCGGGACTGAGAGGGGGCGGGACTGAGAGGGGGCGGGACTGATAGGGGGCGGGACTGAGAGGGGGCGGGACTGATAGGGGGTTGGACTGAGAAGGGGTGGGACTGAGAGGGGGCGGGACTGAGAGGGGGCGGGACTGAGAGTGGGCGGGACTGAGAGGGGGCGGTACTGATAGGGGGCGGGACTGAGAGGGGGCGGGACTGAGAGGGGGCGGGACTGAGATGGGGCGGGACTGAGAGGGGGCGGGACTGATAGGGGGTGGGACTGAGAGGGGGCGGGACTGAGAGGGGGTGGGACTGAGAGGGGGCGTGACTGATAGGGGGCGGGACTGAGAGGGGGCGGGACTGATAGGGGGTTGGACTGAGAGGGGGCGGGACTGAGAGGGGGCGGGACTGATAGGGGGTTGGACTGAGAAGGGGCGGGACTGAGAGGGGGCGGGACTGAGAGGGGGCGGGACTGAGGGGGTGGGACTACAACACTATAATATCAACATAACGTTAACTACATCATTAACCTTACCTTTAGCGATGTCCAGCTTCTCAGCCTGAGAGATTCCATACTCCTAGAGTAGAACAGGGTTAGGGTTAGGGTTAGGGTTAGGGTTACCCTAACCCTAACCCTGAGAGATTCCATACTCCTAGAGTAGAACAGAAATACACACACATTATTACACATTACAAGTTATAACACATTATAAATTATACTATAACTTATTATTAAATTATAACAGCATTAAAATGGTCAGGAGTGCATTCGCCTTTAGAGATGTCCAGCTTCTCAGCCTGACAGATTCCATACTAAACAGAAATATTAAGTTATACACACAAATCATTAAGTCATGACCAGTGTTGGGCAATATTACTTAGGAGAGTAATACGTTACTTATTACTTGGAATCAAGACTACATATTATATATAATATTACATATTCATCTTAATTTCTAATTCATATTCATTTAGTTGCCAATAATTTTACTGTTGGCCAGTGTTTTGAGACATATTGTTTTTTATTGCTATAAAATGAATGGTAAAAACAAATTCTACATGCATTAAAAAAGTGGCCAGTGATCTTGAAAGTGGCACATTTCAGTGGTGGGTTACAAGGTCACATGGCTTTGGAGAGTTTGGGCAGCAGATCTACACGCTCTCAACATGTCATGCTGCAATGTGCTGTGGGCTTGTAGATTACCAATTTTGATAAACTAGAACGGTCGGGCACTGATCTACTTGGAACGATGCAAGTTGGAAATGAATGCCCCACCCAGATATTATGTCTGTCTCCCTTTTATGCCCATATATGGAGTTCTTTGTAAGGCATGCCCAAATAGGGAGTATATGCAGCCAGCTTGTGGAGTTCTGTCTTCTGTGTCAGGCATGCCCAAATATGGAGTGCTGTGAGGTCAGAACAGGCCAGCTCCATATGGACGCTGGGCATGGGCCTGGTCAAGAGCCCGGGCAGAGGCCTTTTTGGGGCGGTTCTGGACAATTACACACACACACACACACACACACACACACACACACACACACACACACACACACACACACACACACACACACACACACACACACAAACACACACACACACACACACACACTAAGGCTGTCCCCAAACATTCAAGGTTCGAATGTTCGCTCGTTAGGGTTGGCACTCGAATCTTAATTAATGTGATTACACCATTCGTTTATTTTATTTTAATTTTTTTTTATTAAATAAAAAATATTATTATTTTTTCCCTTTTTTTTATTAACTCGAAAATATATCTCGGCGAGAATGCGATATGAGCATGTCAAAAAAAAGTAAGTTTCTAGTGCATTCCTGTCAGAAGTTATGAAGAAATATCTCCTAGTTCTGCTGTCCCGTTCATTTGGTGATTGGCCTGGCTGCAGCTGAGGTGATTGACCTTTCTCACCTTGTTCTGTGAGAACAAAAGAGTTCCATTGAATGGAATGTCTGACGCGTCTCTCACACACACACACACACACACCAGCACACCAGCATGATCGCTAGACAGGGGGAACCGTTCTTAGCAGCCATGATATATTAGCATATGCTCTCTTCAATGCGCTTCTGAGAATAATACACAGGTGGAACAAATAACGAGCAATATACGCTGTCTTAGCTGTTTTTGCGGAGCCACTTGACGGTGTGTGTGTGTGTGTGTGTGTGTGTGTGTGTGTGTGTGTGTGTTGGGAGAGACGAGAGAGATTGATAAAGAGCACTTAGAGCAGGGGAGACGCGCTGCGCTCTGATTAATTAGAAACAAATGGTCCGGATGTTCGCTCGAAAAATCCTGCCGAAGTTCGAGTCCTAAAAAAAGGGCTAAGGTACAGCCTTAACACACACACACACACACACACACACACACAAACACTTGGTGCATTCATAGATAGATAGATAGATAGATAGATAGATAGATAGATAGATAGATAGATAGATAGATAGATAGATAGATAGATAGATATTGGAAAAAATATATATATGCTGCTACAGTACATGTTTGCACTTGAATTTAAAAAAAAGCTGCATTTGATTGGAGGGGGGGAAGTGTTACTGAAACGATGTTGGTGCTTCTTGCACTTCCTTTTTTTTAACTTAAATTTATATCGGTTCATAATATCGGCTATCGGCTTTTTGATTGTCCACTAATCGGTGATCGGATATATCGGTCCATATCGGTCAATCACTAATAATTATATATATATATAGTTGGGTTAAGGTTAGGATTGTGTTACCTGGGGGATAACGATGTCGGCCAGGGCCTTAGGGCCGATTCATACTCCTATTTCACCGCTGTAGTGCCGAAATGATTTTGGCTCGTCAGAAAGTTTCAGTAGCACCGAAGAGCCGACTTTAGTACGGTACCCCCCCTCAAATGACGTCACATTGTAGGCTCTACAGAGCCGAACCGACTTTTATCCGGCTCTAAAATAGTATGATTCGCGCCTTAGACAGTCGGTAGATCTCCATGGTATGAGTCAGTCCCAGGGAGCCGTTGTGTTGTGTTGGGTTAGGGATGGGTTATAGTTGGGTTAGAGTTGGGTTAAGGTTAGGGTTGTGTTAGAGTTGGGTTAAGGTTAGGGTTGTGTTAGAGTTGGGTTAAGGTTAGGGTTGTGTTATAGTTGGGTTAAGGTTAGGGTTGTGTTAGAGTTGGGTTAAGGTTAGGGTTGTGTTGGAGTTGGGTTAAGGTTAGGGTTGTGTTATAGTTGGGTTAAGGTTAGGGTTGTGTTATAGTTGGGTTAAGGTTAGGGTTGTGTTATAGTTGGGTTAAGGTTAGGGTTGTGTTATAGTTGGGTTAAGGTTAGGGTTGTGTTATAGTTGGGTTAAGGTTAGGGTTGTGTTATAGTTGGGTTAAGGTTAGGGTTGTGTTATAGTTGGGTTAAGGTTAGGGTTGTGTTAGAGTTGGGTTAAGGTTAGGGTTGTGTTAGAGTTGGGTTAAGGTTAGGGTTGTGTTATAGTTGGGTTAAGGTTAGGGTTGTGTTAGAGTTGGGTTAAGGTTAGGGTTGTGTTAGAGTTGGGTTAAGGTTAGGGTTGTGTTATAGTTGGGTTAAGGTTAGGGTTGTGTTAGAGTTGGGTTAAGGTTAGGGTTGTGTTAGAGTTGGGTTAAGGTTAGGGTTGTGTTATAGTTGGGTTAAGGTTAGGGTTGTGTTAGAGTTGGGTTAAGGTTAGGGTTGTGTTAGAGTTGGGTTAAGGTTAGGGTTGTGTTAGAGTTGGGTTAAGGTTAGGGTTGTGTTACCTGTGGTATGACTATGTCGGCCAGGGCCTTAGACAGTCGGTAGATCTCCATGGTATGAGTCAGTCCCAGGGAGCCGTTGTGTTGCACGTCGTACTTGATGCAGTCGTAGATGTCGGGGATCTTACTGATGTTGTAGCGTCCGTTCTTCATCCTGAAGTCCTTCTCCAGCTTGGACCATCGCCTGAGCATGAGCTCTAAGGTCTCACTGTGGTACAGCTGGATGTCTGTAATAATGAATAATCAGTTAATTAACATTAATGACATCAGATAATTAACATGAATAACATCAGTTAATTAACATGAATAACATCAGATAATTAACATGAATAACATCAGATAATTAACATGAATAACATCAGATAATTAACATGAATAACATCAGATAATTAACATGAATAACATCAGTTAATTAACATGAATAACATCAGATAATTAACATGAATAACATCAGTGTCAGTATGAGCTCGAACGCCTCGCTGTGGTCCAGCTGGATGTCTGTTACATTAAATACAGGAACATTATCGTACAAGATACGTTCGGGTTGTCCTTCTTGTGTCGTGTTGTGTTAGCATTAGGAAATATCGTACCCGATAAGTTAGGGTCGTCCATCTTGTGTTGTGTTGTGTTAGCATTAGCGTTAGCATTAGGAAATATCGTACCCGATAAGTTAGGGTCGTCCATCTTGTGTCGTGTTGTGTTAGCATTAGCGTTAGCATTAGGAAATATCATACCCGATAAGTTAGGGTCGTCCATCTTGTGTCGTGTCGTGTTGGCGTTAGCATTAGGAACATTATCGTACCAGATAAGTTCGGGTTGTCCATCTTGTGTTGCGTTAGCATTAGCATTAGCGTTAGGAAGTATCGTACCCGATAAGTTAGGGTCGTCCATCTTGTGTCAGAGCTGCAGCGTTGTGTTGTGTTGTGTTAGAGTAAGGGTTCGGTTTAGTGTTAAGATTAGCATTAGCGTTAGAGTTAGCGTTAGGAACATTATCGTACCAGCTAAGCTGGATCGTCCAATCTTGTGTCGTGTTGTGATGTGTTAGCATTAGCGTTAGGAACATTATCGTACCAGCTAAGTTCGGGTTGTCCATCTTGTGTCGGATCTGCAGTGTGAGCTTCTGGATCAGAGAGTAAATCTTGTCGCACGTTTTCACCGGATTCTGGATCATCTGCATGGACTGCACCAGAGAGAGCCCTCTGGTGGGGGCGAGCTGTAATGACAATAACAAATATATACGGATCATCTGCCTCTAGTGGTGGCCAGCTGTAATGACAATAATATATGGTGGGGAGAGGACAGAGTGCCGCCTATATATATATATATGGTAGGGGACACAGCGCCCTCTAGTGGACATACCTTGTCATAGTCCTCTGGGTTATGGTAGGGGACACAGCGCCCTCTAGTGGACATACCTTGTCATAGTTCTCTGGGTTATGGTAGGGGACACAGCGCCCTCTAGTGGACATACCTTGTCATAGTCCTCTGCAGTGAAGTCTCTGTCTCTCTGCATGATGTCGTGCAGTCTGGTTTTAACCCTTTGCTGACAGCTGCTCAGAGAGTCACTGTCGCTGTCCAGGAGACCGTTCATGTTGGCACTCTTTACCATCTGGACCAGGATGGGAGTCAGCTCGCCCTCTAGAGCCAGGAGGCCCTACAATATATAAATACATATAAATACATATAAATACATGTATAAATACATGTATAAATGCATGTATAAATAGACCATCTGGACCAGGATGGGAGTCAGCTCGCCCTCTAGAGCCAGGAGGCCCTAAAATATATAAATACATATAAATACATATAAATACATGTATAAATACATGTATAAATGCATGTATAAATGCATGTATAAATAGACCATCTGGACCAGGATGGGAGTCAGCTCGCCCTCTAGAGCCAGGAGGCCCTACAATATATAAATACATATAAATACATATAAATACATATAAATACATGTATAAATGCATGTATAAATGCATGTATAAATGCATGTATAAATGCATGTATAAATGCATGTATAAATGCATGTATAAATGCATGTATAAATGCATGTATAAATAGACCATCTGGACCAGGATGGGAGTCAGCTCGCCCTCTAGAGCCAGGAGGCCCTACAATATATAAATACATATAAATACATATAAATACATATAAATACATGTATAAATGCATGTATAAATGCATGTATAAATAGACCATCTGGACCAGGATGGGAGTCAGCTCGCCCTCTAGAGCCAGGAGGCCCTAAAATATATAAATACATATAAATACATATAAATACATGTATAAATACATGTATAAATGCATGTATAAATAGACCATCTGGACCAGGATGGGAGTCAGCTCGCCCTCTAGAGCCAGGAGGCCCTAAAATATATAAATACATATAAATACATATAAATACATATAAATACATGTATAAATGCATGTATAAATGCATGTATAAATAGACCATCTGGACCAGGATGGGAGTCAGCTCGCCCTCTAGAGCCAGGAGGCCCTAAAATATATAAATACATATAAATACATATAAATACATATAAATACATGTATAAATGCATGTATAAATGCATGTATAAATAGACCATCTGGACCAGGATGGGAGTCAGCTCGCCCTCTAGAGCCAGGAGGCCCTAAAATATATAAATAAATATAAATACATATAAATACATGTATAAATACATGTATAAATGCATGTATAAATAGACCATCTGGACCAGGATGGGAGTCAGCTCGCCCTCTAGAGCCAGGAGGCCCTAAAATATATAAATACATATAAATACATATAAATACATGTATAAATACATGTATAAATGCATGTATAAATAGACCATCTGGACCAGGATGGGAGTCAGCTCGCCCTCTAGAGCCAGGAGGCCCTACAATATATAAATACATATAAATACATATAAATACATATAAATACATATAAATACATATATAAATACACCATATGGACCAGGATGGTCCATGTGAAGCGAGGAGACCCTAAAGAACACATACAGATGTTCCAACTCTTCACGCTGTCATGATCTTTATTTAACCCAATCTGATATATAGATAGATATACATAGATATAGATACTATAGATAGAAATAGATAGCTCTAATGCGTTGCATTTAGAGCTATGGACCAGAGCTACCCCAGCCTGTGCTCTGGTCCATAGCTCTAATGCGTTGCATTAAGAGCTATGGACCAGAGCTACCCCAGCCTGTGCTCTGGTCCATAGCTCTAATGCGTTGCATTTAGAGCTATGGACCAGAGCTACCCCAGCCTGTGCTCTGGTCCATAGCTCTAATGCGTTGCATTTAGAGCTATGGACCAGAGCTACCCCAGCCTGTGCTCTGGTCCATAGCTCTAATGCGTTGCATTTAGAGCTATGGACCAGAGCTACCCCAGCCTGTGCTCTGGTCCATAGCTCTAATGCGTTGCATTTAGAGCTATGGACCAGAGCTACCCCAGCCTGTGCTCTACACCTATTCCTCTGTGTATCATTCCTCTCATTCAGTGGTTCTCAACCAATGGTCCGGGGACCACCAGTGGTCCTTGAGGGGGTTCCAGGTGGTCCCCATGCAGCTAAATAATGGAGAGTTGGTAACCAAATGAACCCTTATAGATCTTTAACTCTTGAGTGTATAATGAAACCAAGTGGACCCTTATGGGTCCATTTGGTTCCATTTTACACTCTCAAGAGATGAATTATTGTTAAACATCTGCATTACTTAAAGTTAATTTACAAGAAGTCTACACAGTTAGAGGATGTAGAATAATTATTATGTTGATCAACTTTTGCCTGTAATCTCTCTACATGTATAAATACATATATACATGTATAAATACATATACATGTATACACTTTTTACCATGTGAAGCGAGGAGACCCTAAAGAACACATACAGATGTTCCAACTCTTCACGCTGTCATGATCTTTATTTAACCCAATCTGATATATAGATAGATATACATAGATATAGATACTATAGATAGAAATAGATATAGACAGATATAGATAGTAACCTTAGCGAAGGCAGCAGCAGTCATCTGGACACGCCCCTCGTCAGAGGCGTAGATCTTCAGGTCGTGACGGTACGTGCTGTGCAGCCGCAGGAGGCCACACCCCGGGAAGCCTGCGTAGTCACCTGACAATGACATCATCATCATTATTATTATTATTATTAATGATCTACAACTTAGAACTTAGAACTTAGATATAGTTATAATAGAGTGCAGTACCCACCCTGGCCTCCAGGGTAGATATAGATATAATAGAGTGCAGTACCCACCCTGGCCTCCAGGGTAGATATAGTTATAATAGAGTGCAGTACCCACCCTGGCCTCCAGGGTAGATATAGTTATAATAGAGTGCAGTACCCACCCTGGCCTCCAGGGTAGATATAGATATAATAGAGTGCAAAACCCACCCTGGCCTCCAGGGTAGATATAGTTATAATAGAGTGCAGTACCCACCCTGGCCTCCAGGGTAGATATATTTATAATAGAGTGGAGTACCCACCCTGGCCTCCAGGGTAGATATAGTTATAATAGAGTGCAGTACCCACCCTGGCCTCCAGGGTAGATATAGTTATAATAGAGTGCAGTACCCACCCTGGCCTCCAGGGTAGATATAGTTATAATAGAGTGCAGTACCCACCCTGGCCACCAGGGTAGATATAGATATAATAGAGTGCAGTACCCACCCTGGCCTCCAGGGTAGATATAGTTATAATAGAGTGCAGTACCCACCCTGGCCTCCAGGGTAGATATAGATATAATAGAGTGCAGTACCCACCCTGGCCTCCAGGGTAGATATAGTTATAATAGAGTGCAGTACCCACCCTGGCCTCCAGGGTAGATATAGATATAATAGAGTGCAGTACCCACCCTGGCCTCCAGGGTAGATATAGATATAATAGAGTGCAGTACCCACCCTGGCCTCCAGGGTAGATATAGTTATAATAGAGTGCAGTACCCACCCTGGCCTCCAGGGTAGATATAGATATAATAGAGTGCAGTACCCACCCTGGCCTCCAGGGTAGATATAGATATAATAGAGTGCAGTACCCACCCTGGCCTCCAGGGTAGATATAGTTATAATAGAGTGCAGTACCCACCCTGGCCTCCAGGGTAGATATAGATATAATAGAGTGCAGTACCCACCCTGGCCTCCAGGGTAGATATAGTTATAATAGAGTGCAGTACCCACCCTGGCCTCCAGGGTAGATATAGTTATAATAGAGTGCAGTACCCACCCTGGCCTCCAGGGTAGATATAGATATAATAGAGTGCAGTACCCACCCTGGCCTCCAGGGTAGATATAGTTATAATAGAGTGCAGTACCCACCCTGGCCTCCAGGGTAGATATAGATATAATAGGGTGCAGTACCCACCCTGGCCTCCAGGGTAGATATAGATATAATAGAGTGCAGTACCCACCCTGGCCTCCAGGGTAGATATAGTTATAATAGAGTGCAGTACCCACCCTGGCCTCCAGGGTAGATATAGTTATAATAGAGTGCAGTACCCACCCTGGCCTCCAGGGTAGATATAGTTATAATAGAGTGCAGTACCCACCCTGGCCTCCAGGGTAGATATAGTTATAATAGAGTGCAGTACCCACCCTGGCCTCCAGGGTAGATATAGTTATAATAGAGTGCAGTACCCACCCTGGCCTCCAGGGTAGATATAGATATAATAGGGTGCAGTAACCACCCTGGCCTCCAGGGTAGATATAGATATAATAGAGTGCAGTACCCACCCTGGCCTCCAGGGTAGATATAGATATAATAGGGTGCAGTACCCACCCTGGCCACCAGGGTAGATATAGTTATAATAGAGTGCAGTACCCACCCTGGCCTCCAGGGTAGATATAGTTATAATAGAGTGCAGTACCCACCCTGGCCTCCAGGGTAGATATAGTTATAATAGAGTGCAGTACCCACCCTGGCCTCCAGGGTAGATATAGTTATAATAGAGTGCAGTACCCACCCTGGCCTCCAGGGTAGATATAGATATAATAGGGTGCAGTACCCACCCTGGCCACCAGGGTAGATATAGTTATAATAGAGTGCAGTACCCACCCTGGCCTCCAGGGTAGATATAGATATAATAGGGTGCAGTAACCACCCTGGCCTCCAGGGTAGATATAGATATAATAGAGTG